>NW_028289065.1:0-230000 GCF_059628265.1 Tinamus guttatus
CGCGGCAGCCGGCACCTGCACAGCGGAACGCGGGGACGGCGGTCGAGCACCCAACACCGCCCTCGGCTCCAACCGCGCACCGGGTCACAGACACCGCTGCCAGGGATAGGCGCGTCCCCAGACGCCTCGCGCAGACCCGGGGCAGCAGGAGGGCCGCGCACAACCGAGCCCACGCGAGCGGCCTTGTTGGGGAGGGAGCAGCGGCGCCCGGCGCGGCGCAGGACTACGGAGCGGCGCAGGACGGCGGAGCGGCACCGCGGCGCAGGGCTGCGGAGCCAACAGCCAACGGGCAGGACCCAGCCCGTTCCCAGGGCACTGCAACTACTGCCCGCTGGCAGCTCCGTGAGTGCCGTAGCGGTGACGGCAGGACGGCGGGACGCGGGCAGAGCGCGGGACGCGCCAGATACCAAACGCGGCCGCACCGCGGTGCCAGGGACACCCCGTTTCTGCAGGACGGTCCTCTCGGGGTCCCCACTTCACAAAAGCACCAGCAGCCGGTGGCAACGATGCGCGTGGCTGCAGGAGCCCCCAGGGGCTTCGGGCCGGGCAGTGACCGGCGAGGTGGCCCCGGGCTGGACCCAAGGCCGGTTCTGCCCGTCGCCGAGGGGCCGTTTGGGCCGTCTCCAAACCCCGGGTGACGGCGCAGCCCCACGGTATCTGGAACAGGGGAGCCCTAACACAGACATCTGCCCGTTACCATGTGGGAGTGGCGGAGGTGGCAGCGGGCCAGAAAAGGCAGAAGGCTGCTGATTATTTTTAATTCGTTATTTTTGGGCCCCATCTGCGGTTTCTCACATCACACAGCAAACGATGGGCCACGTAGCAGCCGGGAGCAGCTCAGGAGCAGGACAAGAAGCTGCCGCTGCCCCGAGGTGTTTCTGCCATCAGCCATGGGCAGCCTGGGGCCAGGGGCTCTGCACGGAGCGGGGAGCCGCTCACCGGCTGCTTCCAGCACAGCCTGGGATAACGGGCACCCCGGGGCACCCGGCACGCCGGGAGAAGGGCCCGCGTCTCCTGCGCGGGGCTGCGCGGAACCTCCGGCACCAGGAGCTCCTGGACCTGCTGCTGCTGCCCGGGTGCTCCAGCCTGGGCACCACCGGGCAGAGAGGGTGCAAGGGCTGCAAGCCAAAAGCTGAGGGGATGCTGGAGGAAACAACTCCACGGGTCAACCACCCTGATGGAAAAAGAAATCCCTGGATGCATCAACCACCCTGACGGAAAAAGAAACCCCTGGATGCATTTTCCTCCGTGATAGGCAAACGGGATCAGAAGTTTTGAGGAAGGCTCTGAAGGCTGAGAGGGCCAGAAGAGATTGTTGGTGCGTGGAGGGGCCCTGGCGCGGCCGGAGAGGCTGCGCCTGCCGCTGCGATCCCGCGCGGGCCGCGCCGACCGCTGCAGCCTGGACGCGGCGGCAGCACCCAATGCTGCAGCCTGCACACGGTGGCGGCGTTGGGCTGCTCCGCGCGGCCCCGGGTGCCCCTCTCCCGCGGCGCAGGCACCGCCGCAGCGCGATGCCCACGTGCCGCCCGTCCGGACAGCGCGGAGCCGGAGCGGCAGAGGGGAGCGTGGCAGGAACCGCAGTGCCGGGCGCGGAATCACGGGCTGCCGCGGGCAGGGAACGCGCTGCCGGAGCCCCCTTGGTGGCAGCCGCTCCGGCGCCGCTGGCCTGGCCGGAGCGGCAGGATCGGCTCACGCGCAAGGCGCCGCCGCTCGCAAACACGGGATTTTCCAGACACCGCCTGGAAGGGGCAAAGTCCGCGTCCCGCGCCCCATCCGCCGCACGATCCGCCCCGGGAGCGCGCGGGGGCTGCGGTGATCCCGGATGAGCGCGGCGCTGGGTTCCGCCCCGGCCGCACACCCACCGGACCCAGGGCCGCCGAGCAAAGCGCTGGCTCCGAGCGGCTCAACAGGACCGCACGCTCGCGGTGCCCGGAGCGGCGCCGTCCCCAGCCAGGCAGAGAGGCGGAGGGCTGCGGCCGGGACGGGGGCACCGGGTCCCCGGGAAGCTGCGGACCCGGCTCCGAGCCGGCAGGAAGCGCCGGCCCCAGGGAGGAGCGAACGGCTCGCGGCGCCGGCACCGCCAGCACCGCCGGCACCACTAGCACCGCCGCCCGCGCACCCAGTGCCCGCCCGGACACGAGCCCTGCCCTGCGCCGGCACTGCCGCAGGACGGACACTGCTCCGCTCCCGCTGGCACCGTGCGGGAACACCGAGCGCGGGGCCAATGCCGCAAGGAGCTGCCGAGGGGGGCACCGCCACCCGCTCCATGTACCAGCGCACAGAGGGTCAGTACTGCCGCCCGCTCCATGTACCAGCACACAAGGGGTCGGTACCGCCACCCGCTCCACGTACCACCGCACAGGGGCTCGGTACCGCCGCCCGCTCCACGTTCCACCGCACAGAGGGTCAGTACTGCCGCCCGCTCCACACACCACCGCACGGGGGGTCGGTACCACCGCTCGCTCCGCAGCCCGAGCCCTGCGCGCGCAGGCGCCTGCAGCAGCTTGTCCAGGACGGGGCCGCGGGGCTGCGAACGCCCCCAAGGAGGGAGGCTCCAGCGCCCCCGGCACTGCCGACGGGCCAGGGTCCCGCGGCAGGAACGGCCGGCCCGGAGCGCGCCCGGGAGCAGGACGTACCTGATGATGGTGTGCATGCCCCGCACCTGCGGCGTGTTCTCCAGCACGCTCAGCGTCTTCGGCAGCGGCTGCCCTTGGTGCGCCGAGGCCAGGGCCGCCCTGCGAAGGGGAGCGCTGAGCAGGGCCGCACTGGAGGGGCCTGCCCGGCACGGCCGCGGTTCCGGACGGCTCCGCGTTCAGGGCCGCTCTCCGAGCCGACCCTCCGCCGCGCGCACCGCCACATCCCGCTCCCGAGCGGGCAGAGCCGCTCCGCGCGCTGCGGGACAGGCAGGACGCGCGGGACGGGCAGGACGCGCGGGGCGCTCCGGGCGCTCCGTGCCCTACCTGACGGTGATCTCCCGCTGGGAGCGCGGCGGGGGCGTCCGCACGGCCCACGGCGGCACGAGGGAGAACAGCCGGTCACTGCGCGGCCGGGGCAGCCCCAGAGCCCCCTGCCCTGCTCCGGACACCGAAACCAGAACCAGCCCCCCGGGACAAGGGGGCTGTGCGGGGAGCCCGGGGGGCTGCAGGTCGGGCGAGGGGGGTGCGGGCAGAGGGGACCCCGGGGCGACAGCGCCAGCGTCCCAAGCGCCACGGACGGTGCCGGGGCTGTGCCCACCCGAGAGGGGCCGAGGCCTCCTGCAGGGCAGCGCTGACCCCGCGCAGCCCCTTCCTCCCACCTTCCTCCTCCTCCTCCCGCAGGGCAGCGCTCACCCCGCGCAGCCCCTTCCTCCCGCCTCCCTCCTCCTCCTCCCGCAGGGCAGCGCTGACCCCGCGCAGCCCCTTCCTCCCCCCTTCCTCCTCCTCCCGCAGGCCCCCGCAGCCCCTCACCTTCTCCAGCTGGCTGTGCACGTGCTGCACGATGAGGTCCAGCGCCACGAAGTTCTCCCCGCCTGGCAGGGGGGCAGAGGAGCCGGGTGAGCCCCGCGCCGGGTGCCCGGCCCCGCGCGCCGCGCGCAGCGGCGCCCTCACCGCGCGGCACCACGATGTCGGCCAGCTGCACGGTGGGCTCGATGTACTGCTCGAACGCCGGCTTCACAAACTGGTTGTACTGCTTGATGACGCCCACGAGGTCGCGGCCGCGCTCCATGATGTCGCGCTGCAGCCGCCGCACCAGCCGGATGTCGGAGTCCGTGTCCACAAACACTTTCATGTCCAGGAGCTGGAAAACTGGGAGGGGTGAGCACCCCCCACGGCTCCCCCCAGCTCCCCGGGCTCCCCAGAGCTGCCCCATGGGCGCCCAGGGCCCGGTCTGACCCGCGCAGCGACGGCCCTGCCGGAGGGCAGCAGCATCTCCTCCCGCAAGGGGCATCTCCCCGCTCCGCAGCAGCGAGGCTGGGCCAGGACGGGTTTGTCCCCATGCTGCACCCCGCTACGGTGCCCTCACCCCGCTGCACCCCCTATGGCCCCCTCACCCATGTGCTGCACCCCGCTATGGGGCCCTCACCCGGGTGCTGCACCCCGGCGCGGTGCCCTCCCCTGCGCACCGCGGTGCCCGCGGCAGCTGCGTCAGGCAGCGGTACCTTCAGCAGCTCCTTGTTGGCGAACGCCAGGATCCCCTCGAACACGATCACGTTCGCCCCGTACACCGTTTTCTGCGGGCACAGAAGGGTCCCGCTGCAGCGGCCCCCGCCGGCGCACGGCACCGACACGCTCGGTGCGGTAACGTCCCAGCCCTCAGCCCGCGCGGGTGCTCGCCCTTTGGGGGACACCCCACGGCGGTCCCAAAGGCCCCTGCTCCACCCCAGCCCGGTGTCACCGGCACCCTGGAGCCCGGCTGGCCCCAAGCCCCTCCGCGCGGCTCTGCCCCTCCCGCTGCCCGGGCCCGGCGCGCCGCGGCACCCACCCACTCGCGGCGGCGGCTGTGCGTGGTGAAGTCGTAGACCGGCACCTTCACGCTCTTGCCCTTCTTGAGCTTGCGCAGGACGCTCACGAGCAGCTCGAAGTCGAAGGCGTCGGGGTGGTCAAAGTTGTAGTCGCTGCGGGCGGCCAGCGCCTGCTGCCCCTCGTCCAGCACCTGCGGGGACGGGGACGGGGATGGACATGGGGACGGGATAAGGACGGGGATGGGAATAGGGACCAGAATGAGGATGGGAATAGGGATGAGGACGAGGATCGGGATGGGGACGGGGATGGGGACAAGGATGGGGATGGGCACAGAAATGGGGCCGGGGACAAGGACGGGGACAAGGACAGGGACAGGAATGGGGATGGGAATGGGAATGGGGATGAGGAGAGGGATGGGTATGACAAGAGGGATGAGGACAAGAACGGGGATGGCGATGGGGGTGAGGACGGGGATGGAGACAGGAATAGGAATGGGGATGGGGGAGAGGATGGAGATGGGGACGGGAATGGGGATGGAGACAGGGACAAGGACAGGGATGGGGATGCAGACAGGAATGGGGACGGGGACACGTCCGCTCCACGCACCTTGTAGAAGGAGTCCATGGACAGCAGCACCACCCAGGGCACGTCCAGCGCCTCGATGATCCGCGTCGCCACCGTCGTCTTTCCCGAGGCGCTGCCGCCGCACAGGCCTGCGGGGCGGCGGGGGGCGCGTGAGGACGGGCCGCGCCGCGGCCCCGAGCCCCGGCTGCGCTCCCGAGCCCCGGCTCCCGCCCCGGGGCGGCCCGCACCGATGACGAAGGCCTCGTCGACGGGCGCGCCGGTCTCGCTGTACCAGGGCGGGCGGCCGGCCGTGTAGATGGTCCGCTTGCTGGTGCGCAGCAGCGGCGGCTCCGGCTGGCACTGGCTCGCCGTGCGCTTCCGCGGCGCGGCCGGCAGCGGCAGCCGCCGCAGCAGCGAGTCCAGCGAGCCGCGCTCCGCGCCCGCCGCCGCCGCCATCGCACCGCGCGGGCTGCCGGGACGGCGTGACCGGGCCCGCGCGCGACTACAACCCCCGGCGGCCCCCGCGCGACTACAACCCCCGGCGGCCCCCGCGCGACTACGGCCCCCGGCAGCCCCCGCACGGGGGCTGCCGGGGGCCGTAGTCGCGCGGGGGCCGCAGCTTCCGTGCACACGCACACGTATGAACACGCGTGTCTGCGCGGAACCCGCCCCGCGGGGCCGCGCGCCGCTCCCGCGCGCGGGAGAACCGCGGCCCCGCCCCCCCGCGAGCCCCGCCCGCCGCCCCGCCCCGCGGCCAATGGGGGCGGGACATCGTGGTGGGCGGTGACCTGGTTGTGGGCGGGGCCATGTGAGGTGTGGGCGGGGCCTGCGCGGCGGGCAGGGGCCGCTCCGGGCTCCGGCGGCGGCGGCGGAGCGGCGGGTGCCCGGCATGGAGCTCCCGCCCGGCACCGAGAGCGCCCGGCTGGTCGCCCCGCGCGGCGGCCGCGCCGACGGCAGCCTGCGCCTCAAGAGGTACCGCCGGCACCGGCACCGCGACCGGCACCGGCATCCGCACGTCCATCGCCCCGGCACTGCGACCGGCACGTCCCTCACCCCCGCATCCCCATCGCCCCCGGCACCGGCACCCCGGCACCTGCATCACGCGCAGCATCTGCACGTCCCTCGTTCCCGACACCGGCACGTCCATCATCCCCGGCACCGACATCGGCACCGGCACCCCGGCACCCGCGCCGGCACCTGCATCACCCCCCGCGCCTGCACGACCCTCACTCCCGACACCCCCGCTCCGCCACTCCCGGCACTGCCACATCCGTCATCCCGACACCAGCCTGTCCACCACCCCCGCCACCTCCACCCCCCTCTGCGTCCCCAGCGGCGCCACCGCTGACACCTCCATCACTCCCGGCACCGCCACGCCGACACCCCCGCTCCTGCACGTCCCTCATCCCGGCACCGTGACCGGCACGTCCACCACCCCCGGCACCCGCATGTCGGTACCGCCACCACCCCCAGGGTCCGCAGCCCAGCACCGCCACCCTCGCCCGGTACCGGCACCGCCACCATCCATCACGCCCCCGCGCCGCTGCGGTCACCCCGCGCGATGCCCCGTTCGCCTCCGCCGCCCCCGCTGTGTCCCCCGCGGCTCCCCGCCGCCTCCGCCGCCCGCTCCCTCGCGTCACGGTCCTGCACGCGCCGCGGCCGGCAGCCCGGCATCCCCGTTCCCGCCGCCTTAAGTCCCGTCCTGCGCCGCCGCACCGGCGCTCCCGGACCCGCAGCCGCCCGGTCTCGGTTGAGCGCGCAGCGCGGGGGAGGTCGGCGGCTGCGGCCGCGCGCGGAGCGGGACGGGGACAGGGAGACGGGGACGGGGCCCGCCGCTGCGTGACCAGACTGACACGGGACCAGACTGGTGGCGTCGCGTGGGCCCGGCCGAGCCGCGAGGGGAGCGACGGGGCCGGAGCGGGGTGCAGCGACCCGGGGCGCGGGGAGAGGATCCCCCGGGGCCGCCGCAGGCTGCCGGGGCTGCTGGAAGGGGGTAGCGGCGGTGCCGGGACTGCGAACCGGGGGCACCGGGAGCTCCGGGACTGCGGGCTGGGGGCTCTGGGAGTCCCGGGGCTGCGGGACGGGCGCACCGGGAGCTCCGGGACGGGGGCTCCGGTAGCCCCGGGGCTGCCCGCCACTCCCGCCCGCAGCCTGTTCGCCGGTGCCCGGGGCGCCCCGGCTGCGCCGCCCGCGGCCCCCGAGCTGGAGCTGCAGCCCGAGGCGGCCCCGGCCCCGCGCTGCCGCTGCAGCCCCGCGCCGCCCAGCCCCGGCGGGAGGCTCCAGGCCCGGCGGCAGCTCAGTGTCGCCTGCACCATCTGCTGCATCTTCATGGTCGGGGAGGTCATAGGTACCGGGTCGGGGCTGCAGCGGGACAGGGGCTGCACCGGGGTGCCGGGGCCACAGCGGGACGGGTGCTGGGGTGATGGGGCTGCAGCGGGACAGCTATTGGGGTGCTGGAGTTGCAGCGGGTGCCAGGGCAGTGGGGCTGCAGCGGGATGGGTGCTGGGGATGCAGTGGGATGGGTGACAGATGCTGAGGCTACGGTGGAACATGCGTTAGGGTGAAGGGGCTCCGGTGGGATAGGTGCTGGTGCTGGTGCCCATGGAGGGTTGACAGGGCAATGGGGATACAGTGGGATGGGTGCCGGGTGCTGATGCTGAAGCAGGAGGGATGCTGGGTGCTCGGGCTCCTGTGGGGTGGGTGCTGGGGTGATAGGGCTGCAGCGGGATGGGTGATGATGCTGGCACCCACGGATGGTTGATGGGGCGATGGGGATAGAGCAGGATGGGTGCTGGGGATGCATCGGGCCGGGCTCGGCGGGGGTGGCAGCACCGCGGCTCCGCAGGTGGCTACCTGGCGCACAGCCTGGCCATCATGACGGACGCGGCGCATCTGCTGGCGGACGTGGGCAGCATGGCCGTGAGCCTCTTCTCGCTCTGGGTCTCTGCCCGGCCGCCCACCAGGACCATGAGCTTTGGCTGGCACCGCGCGGGTGAGACACGGGGAGCTGCACAGGGCGGTGTGGGGGGCAGCACAAGGCGGCACAGGACGGCGTGGGGCAGCGCGGGGCGCAGCACAGGGTGGCACAGGGCAGCGCGGGGCAGCGCGGGGCGCAGCACGGGGTGGCACAGGGCAGCGCGGGGCGCAGCACAGGGTGGCACAGGACGGCGTGGGGCAGCGCGGGGCACAGCGTGGCCGCCGGGCGCTGACGCTGCCACCCGCAGAGACGCTGGGTGCGCTGGCCTCGGTGCTCTCCATCTGGCTGGTGACGGCAGCGCTCGTCTACCTGGCGGCCGCCCGCATCGTCAGCGGCGACTACGAGATCGAGGCGAGGGCCATGCTGGCCACCTCCGCCGGCGCCGTGGGGGTCAACCTGGTGTACGTGCCCCGGCCACCGAAGCTCCTGGCCACTGTCCCCAGCCACAGGCATCCCCTGGCCACAGCAGCCCCCAGCCTGTGCATCCCGCCGCCCCATCGGTGCAGCCCCACACACTTGTGCGGCCCCACAGGTGTCCCCTAGCCCCCCTGCCCTGCTGTCTCCAGCCCCACGGCCTTGCCCTGGCCCCACGCATGTGCCGCAGGGGGGCAGCCCTCTTGCACCCAGCATGGGCACCCGCCCCAGCCCCACACCTGCCCCCGACGTGCCCTGTCCTGGGGCTGCTCTGCCCCAGCGCGCGCGGAGCCGAGCCACCCGCTCCCCGCAGCATGGCCTACGTGCTGCGCCAGCCCGGCCACGGCCACGGCCCGGACTACGAGCGGCTGGAGGGGAGCGCGGGGGCTCGGGCGCTGCCCGGCAGCACCAGCGTCCGCGCGGCCTTCGTGCACGTCGTGGGCGACCTGCTGCAGAGCGTCGGCGTCCTCGTGGCCGCCACCGTCATCTACTTCAAGGTGGGCGGGCGGGCGGTCCCGGGCCGTGCCGTGGGGCCGGCCCCAGCCCCACGCTGCCCTGCCCGCAGCCCCAGTGCAAGATCGCGGACCCCATCAGCACGCTGCTCTTCTCGCTCTTCGTGCTGGGCTCCACCGGGGCCATCCTGCGGGACGTCTTCCGCGTGCTCATGGAAGGTGCGTGGGCCAGGGGCGGCACGGGCCGGGGCGCTGCCGTTCCCGCGGGTCGGGGCGCTGCCGTTCCCGTGGGCCAGGCGCTGCCGTTCCCGTGGGCCGGGCGCTGCCGTCCCCGCGGGCCGGGGCGCTGCCGTCCCCGCGGGCGGCTCGCGCTGACGGCCGGCGCAGGGGCGCCGCGGGGCGCCGAGCCTGGCGCGGTGGAGGCGGCGCTGCTGGCCGTGGACGGGGTGCGGGGCACCCACGACCTGCACGTCTGGGCGCTGACGCCGGGGCTGCCCGTGGTGGCGGCGCACGTGGCCGTGGGTGAGTGTCACCGTCCCTGTCCCGCGGCTCCTGCCCCGCCGAGGGGCGCCCCGCTGAGCGGCGCTGCCCGCAGGCGCGGGCGCCGATGCCGAGGCCGTGCTGCGAGCGGCCACGGCTGAGCTGCGCGGGCGCTTCGGCCTGGCCTCCTGCACGCTGCAGCTGGAGCCCTACGGCGACGACATGGCCGCCTGCGCCCACTGCCGCGGGCCGCCGGCCTGACCCCGCGGCGGGACCGGCCCCGGGCTCCGTGTGCCCTGCGGCGGGACCGGCCTGGCCGCGGCCCCGCGAGGACGAGGACGGCGGCACCTGGGGCTGCCGGGAACAGGGGACCGGCCCCATGGGCAGGGGGAGCCGGACCCCATCCCTGCCCCCCGGCCCTGAGCCTGTGCCCGCGGCCCTGGAGGAGTTTGTCTGTCTGTCCGTGTGTCTGTCCGTGTGTCTGCGCGTGTCTATGTGTCCGTCTGTGTGTCTACGTGCCTGCCTGTGTATCTATGTGTCTGTGTGTCCGTCCACGTGTCCGTCTGTGCGGTGCGAGGCCTGAGCCCCCCGGCCCCAATAAACGTGTCCGAGAGCAGCGGAGGTGTCGGCGTGACCACGGGGAGGCCGTGGGGGGACAGGGGGTCCCCGGGAGGGCACAGCCCCTGCCCCCGGCACACAGAGCCTCCACAAAACGGCACCTTTACAAAACAGCCACCTTTACTGCTCCGCGAGGGCACAGGCTCAATGTGAGCGACCGCGGAGCGCCCGGCCCCGCCGCCAGCCCCCGGGGCTGCCGGGGCCGCACGGACTCCTGCCCGCGGCGCCACACCGGGGGCTCAGCCCCCGTCCCCGCCCGGGGCTCACGGGATCGAGCTGGGCCTGCAGCTCCGGCGGGCGCTACTGGGGCGACGGGTCGGCACCGGCGTCGTGGTGGGTGGGCAGCGGGTCGGTGACGCCGTCGCGGTCGGCTCCGCGCATGCGGCTCTCCCGCGGCAGGCGCCGGCCCACGCTGCAGGCCAGCCCCAGCAGGCAGTGCGCGCGCACGATGCCGGCCTGGCCCCCCGACACCAGCCAGCCCAGCGAGTCCAGGTTGGGGCTGAAGCGCACCTGCGGCACGGGGCAGCGTCAGCGCGCGCGGCCCTGGCGCCCTGCACCGCGCGCGGGGCGCAGCGCTCCCACCTTGTGCAGGGACTCGAGCTGCAGGCGGTCGAGGCTCAGCTCGGCCTTCACCTCCTGCGTGTGCATCCTGCGCATGGGCTCGCGGCTGGGGAAGTTCTTGAAGCTGCGCTGCGGAGGGCAGCGCCGTGCGCCGGGGCGCAGCGGGCACCGTCACCCCAGGGCCACCCGCCAGCGTCCCCGCGCAGCCAGGGCCGCCCCGGCCCCTACCAGGTCCGTGTCGCGGAAGCGGATGCAGGTCTTGGCCACCATCTCGCTGTAGCGCCTGGTCCTGGGCAGGCCCTGCTCGGCGCCCGCGGGGCCGGCGGGGCCGCAGGGCAGCAGGTCGGCCTTGTACACGGGCTGCGGGGCGGAGGCGGCCGTGGCGGCGGGGCTGCGCGTGGGGCAGCGGTGCCCGTCCCGCCGCAGCCGCCGCGGACGGGGGCTCTTACGAATCTGCGCTCCGAGGGCCGCTTGATGTTGAGGGGGTTAACGGCCAGGTCGGGCAGCACCGCGGCCACCAGCTCCCCGGTGATGTCTCCGGCAGCCACCGTGTTGAGCCAGTCCGAGCCCGAGATGCTCTGCGGGAAGAGGCGGCTCGAGGACGCGGGGCCCCGCGAGGCTCCCGCGCTGCAGCGGCCTCCCCGCACGGGCTGCTCAGCTGCAGGCAGGGGCAGCAGCGCGGCCGGGAGCCGGGCACGCGGCCCCACGGCCCTTGGGACAGGGACAAGCCCCTTACCCACACGGTGCCCTTGCGAGGGGCCACAAAATAGGCCTTGAAGCCGAGGTACCCAGCGTCGATATAGTGGATCCCACAGAGACCATAACTGCAAGGAAGGGAGCGTGAGGGCAGTGCCCAGGGCCAGCGAGGCCAAGTGCTGACACAAAGTCACCCCCCTGGGGACACAGGGACCCGGCAGGGGGGGCTGCCCCTGAGCTGCTCTTGTGGCAACTCCTGAAGCCAGGAACGAGCCCAGAGCCGCTCCACAGCCCCGTGGAGCCCAGGGCCACCGGCCAGCGGGGACACGCGGCAGCCCCCGGGTCCAGCCCAGCCCCTGGCCTCGGTCCTGGCACACGGCGGGATCCCGCGGCCGCTCTGACGCCGCCCCGGAGCGGGCCAGGAGCTGGCCCAGCACTCACGAGGCGTAGCAGTTGTCCTGGGCCACCGTGACGCCGTTGTAAGGCAGCAGCCAGGCCACCTCGGTGCTGAGGAAGCGCTTGATGCTGTTGATGGGCTCGTAGAGCCGCCGCAGGTCCCAGAACTTGATCTTGCGATCGTTCCCTGCCGTGACCAGGAAGTTGCTGAGAACCAGGAGAGAGGCGGCGCTGAGAGCCGGAGCGGAGCGCGTCCCGGCCGGGCTCCAGGCCCCGCGAGGGCAGCGAGGGCAGCGAGGCCGCGCCGGGCCGCGCGCGGCGCTCACCTGTCGGCCTTGCACCACTCTATGCTCCGCACAGCGTGGTCGTGCGCCAGGAAGCAGCGGAACGGGTAGAGCTTGAGGGAGCCGTCGGGCTGGCACACGCGCTGCAGCAGCGACGTGGTGGGCAGGTTCCAGATGGCCACGGTGCCTGGGGAGGACGCGCGCGCAACGGGCGGCTCCGTCAGCTCCGGGTGCAGCGGAGCCGCCGGGCGCTGCGGTGTGGGGCATGTCCCGCCTGCCCCCTCTGCTGCCGCCCCGGCGCGGGAAGGGGACCCCGTGGAAGGGCACCCTGCTCACCATCGTAGAAGCCGGCGGCCAGGTGGTGGTGGGGCTTGGAGGGCAGCCAGGAGAGGCTGAAGCACTGGCCGCACTCGGGGGCGCTCCCTGCCTGCACGGCGCCCACGTGCAGCGCGGCCACGCACTGCGCCTGCGGGCATGGACGGACACGTCACGGCCCCGGGGCTGCCGCAGGGCTCTGCTCCGCCACGCGGACACCCCGGCCGGGGACACTGACCTTGCAGATGAGCTGCTTGTGCAGGGACCCATCTAGGAGAGAGCAGAGCAGGGTCAGGGACACGTGGGGTCCCCCAGGAACCGCGTGGGAGCCGCTCAGCAGCCCAGAGCCCGAATCGGCGCCCCCAGGCCCGGCCCCATCCCGTCCCCCGGCCAGCACGGCGTCCCCAGCGCCGCCTGTGAGCAGCAGCAGCAGGACAGGAGCGACAGACCCGGTGGACCCGGCACCGCGGAGGGGCAGCGTCGCTCCCGCTGCGACACGCAGCCCCCGCACCACCCCATCGCGGAGCCGGCCCCGCGCGCCCCGTCCCGGCACCGCGGCCGCGGAGGCGCCGGGGTCCCCGTGGCGCCGGGACGGCTCCGGCTCCCGTCCCGCTCGCGGAGCGGCTCTTCCTACCTGTTACCTGGCATCGCGCGGCGGCGCGCAGGGCCTCGGGGTGCGGCAGCGAGTAGAGCAGCACGGCGCCGTCCGAGAAGGCCGCGGCCAGCAGGCCCAGCCGGCTCATCTGCGGGTGCTGCGGACGGGGCGCGCGCTGAGGCCGCTGCCGGGACGGGGCGGCCGCGCGGCCCCCATGCACAAACCCACCTTCCTGGGGGCGGCGGGCGGCTCCCAGGCGCCGCTGGGGCAGAACTTCATGTCCCAGACGCAGCCGTGGTCGGCGGCGACGCCGTAGGCCAGCGCGGGGCCGTGCTCGGAGCTGCGGGCACAGGCGGCCCGTGACGAGGGCAGGGGCGGCCCCGGCGCCGCCGGCAGCGCCGCCGCGCGCGCCGACTCACCCGCGCTCGCGCTGCAGCGCGCCCAGGCTCCAGAGCTGCAGCAGCGCGCGGCCGCCGTGCAGCCCCGCCACGCTGTGCGTCTCCTCCATGCTGCCGTGGCAGTAGAGCGCCACGTACTGCGCCGCCGCCGAGCCCTCCGGGCACGGGCACCACTCCATGGCCCACACGGGGCCGCCCACGAAGAAGGACACGTCCAGGCGCTCCGCGTGGGGCTGCAGGGAGCCGAACCTGCGGGCGAGGGGGCCGCTCGGGGCGCAGCCGCGGGGCTGTGCGGCGGAGGAGGCGCCAGGGCCCCGTCCCGCGCCCGGACGGGCCGCTGGCCACGGAGTCACCGCGGGCCCTCGGTGCCCACAGACCTGTTGATCCTGTACAAGGCACCGTCTTCCTCAATGCCCTCCCGCTGGATAAGGAAAAGGGGCGACTTCTCCTCCGCGGGCAGGTACGGGGCGGCCTCGCTGCAGAGGCGGGAGGAGCTGAGAGGGGGCTGCTCCCGCCAGGGCCCGGCCGTGCTGCGCGTGCAGGGAACCGCTCGCTCCCGCTGTGCATGCAGGGAACCGCTCGCTCCCGCGCGGCCCGGCCCTGCTGCACGTGCAGGGAACCGCTCGCTCCCGCTGTGCGTGCAGGGAACCGCTCGCTCCGGCGCAGCCCGGCCCTGCTCCCCACATGGGCCGGGGTCCCCAGGGATGCTCAGGCTCCAGGGAGGAAGCACGAGCAGAATAATGCAGGGGTGCAACGCTGGCTGCGTCCCCGCCGCCCCCAACGTCCCCTGCCCCCAGCTCTGGCTCTCCTGCCCATGTCACCGCGCGGCCGCAGCCCCCCAGCGCCGCTACCTGTCAGAGAGACACGTCCACTTGTGCACCAAGGGGATCCAGTCGGGAAACTCCCACTGGGAGTAATTCTGATCCCGCCTGCAGCGGAGGGCCGGACGTCAGGGCGCAGCTCCGTGCGCACCCCACGGTGCCCTGCGCCCGTCCCGGCCGCACTCACACGCTGCACGTGAGGCTGGAGCACTTCTCCACGGGCGCCATGATGGAGTTGTGGAAGCCGTTGGGCGCGAGGCCGCGGCACTGCGGCTTCGACCTCTGCGCACGAGGGCGGGCGGGCTCAGAGCCGGCCCCAACGTCCCCTCGCGCCCCGCCGGGACCGGGCAGTGCAGCCCGCGGTACCGGGCTCCTTCCCAGCGCCGGCTGCTCCTGCGGGAGCCCGGGGAGCCCCCAGCCATCCCCACCGTCACCTCGTGCCCGGTCCCCTCGCCCTGTTGCCGCCAAGGCGGAGGAGCCGGTGCCAGGAATCATCCCTGTCCCGGCACCCACCCGCCAGAGAGGGGTCCCTGCCGTCTGCCCCGGGCAAAGAGCGGCCGTTACCCCTGCGGGCGCCGTCCTGGCGCCGTGTCCCCGGGGAGCCTCGGGCTCCGACTCGGAGGCGTCGCTGAGGGGCGCGTCGCTCCCCTCGTCCTCCTCCTCCTCCTCGGCCTGCAGCAGCCCCTCCGCGGAGGGCACGAAGTCGGCGTCCCGCGCGGGGTCATCGCCGTCCGCCGCCTCCCCGGCGCGCCGGCCGCGGCGCCTCCGCTGCGCGCGCTCGGGCTGGGGCTCGCGGGCCGCGTCGCCGGGCGCGGGGGCCTGGCACACGCTCGTCAGCTCCTCCGCCAGCTCCTGCAGGTAGAGCAGGGCCCTGCGGCGCCGGGGCAGGGCCGGCCGGTGAGCGCGGGGCCGGGCGGCCCGGCCCGCCCGCAGCCGCCCCCCGGGCCCTGCTCACACTTTGGCCGCGCGGCGCTTGGGGCGCCCGCCCGGGGCGGCCTCGGCGGAGCCGTCGCTGGCGGCCGGCGGGAGCGGCGCGGGGCACTGCAGCCCGCGGGACAGCTCGAGCAGCAGCGCCTCGGCCTCGCGCCGGCGCCCGCGCTGCCGCCCCGCGGCCGGGGGCGGCCCGGGCCCCCCGCCCGCCCCCTCGGCGGGGCCCGCGGCGCCCGGCTCCGCTGGCGGCGGGGTCCCTGCGCGGAGACGAGGGGCGGGTGAGCGCGGAGCCGCCGCAGCAACGGCCCCGGGATGGGCCGCCCCCGCCCCGCACGTACGGAGCGCGCCGGGCTCCTCGGTCCGCGCCGGGCTGCGGCTGCGGCTCCGCGCGGCGGGCGCCGCGCCCCGGCCCTGCCGGCAGCGGCGGCTCCGCTCGCGGCAGCGCGTCCTGCGGGCGGCGCCGCCCTTCCCCGCGGCGGCAGCGCGCGACGCCATGCGGAGAGGGGCCGGGGCCGCTCCGCTGCCGCCGCGCTCAGGCCGCCGCCGCCCGCATGGCCCCGGGGCCGCTCTGCGCCGCGCCGCCGCGCGCAGCCCCGACCGGAACCGGAACGCCAAACATGACGGCGCACACACAAGGCGTCACCATGGCAACGTCATTTCCGCCGGCGGCCCTTGCTCTGCGGGCTGCGGCAGCCACAGTGGCCCGAGGGAAACGGCGGAAGTGCGGAAAAATGAGGGAGAGCGGAGCAGAGAGGAGAAACCACCGCAGGCGGACGCCAGCGAGGGGTAAATGAAGAAGCTGAAAAGTTCTCTCAGCCTTTTTTCTATTCTGTTTTTAAACAAGCAAAGCCAGGGGAGAGCGCGAACGCAGTCCCCCACCTACCACAAATTATGCAGTCGAGTTTCCCGCATTTGGGAAATCGCAGGGGTCAGCACACCCGGAGTGCAAGGGATGAGCCTCGCCCTGGGAAAACCACCTGCCTGATCATGGTGTCTCCCCTGCCAGGTAAGTATGCCACATCGCCCGCCCGCCCCGCTGCCCACGCCCGCCCACGCACTCGCACCTCACGGACACCCCGCGACCAGGGACCGCCCCGCGGCCCCGACGCGCCCACGCGCGCCCCGACCCGCCGCGAGGCTCCGCGCCGCGGAACCGCCCCGCCAGCCCCGAGGAACCGCCGCGCCGCCCCGCGCCTGCGTGTCCCGGCCTGCCCCGCGCGGGCACAAATCTGCATAGTTCCGCCCCTTTTCTTGGCCCTGCCCACTGCGCATTTCCCAGATGTATCTATTGTTGTCACTCTGGAGGGTTTATATCTGCATAGACCCGCCCCCCTCCGTGCCTGACCCCGCCCCCCTCCGTGCCTGACCCCGCCCCCCTCCCGCCAACCCGAGGAACGCTTCGCCTCTACTGCGCTCATCTGCATAGCCCCGCCCCCAGCAGGGGGCCCCCGCTCTGCCCCGCCCCGCGGCGGCTCCGGCTGCGGCCGCCCCTGCCCCGCCCGCACCGGGCGCTGCTCCCCCCCCCGCCGCCTTCCTCCATCCCTCCCTCCTCCCCGGCCTCGCGCTTCGGGCCCGTCCTTCCCCCTTCGGGCCCTTTTCCCGCGGAGAGGCGGAGGCAGACGAGGGCCGTGGAGGGCACTGGGTTTATTCAGGGTCCGTGCAACAGCCCCCGCTACTGATCCACGTTTTTGACACGGAGGACGACAGGCACCGAGGTGCAGGGGATCATGCCCAAGTCCGTGATGACCATGTCCACCAGCTCAGGCGGCGTCACGTCGTACACCAGGTTGAGGAGGCGCAAGGACTTGTTCTCTGTCCAGCCGCTGAGCTGGGCCTCCCCCTGCCGCAGCATGATCAAGTCATCGGGATCATCTGCGGAGAGAGGGAGAGATGCAGCCGCCAGCCCCAGGGAAAGGACGAGCCCATCGCCCTCCTCCCATGGCAAGAACATAGGCCGGCAAGAAACATGCTCCTACGGGAAAGGGGACTGCAGCAGCTTGTCCTGCAGCAGGAGCAGCACCAGCGTGCAGCCATACCCAGCTCATTGGAGACGAAAGAGTCCGTCTGCACTCGCTCGCAAAACTTGTAGGTCTCGCAGCACACCAGACGGGCACGTTGTAAGCCTTGGAGAGCAGCGCGATCTGCGACGTCCCCACCCGGGACATCACAGAGCCGTTGGCCAGCAGTGCGTGGGCGCCCAGCAGCACTTTGCTCACCTGTGAGGGAGGCACAGGGAGCCGTCAGCGCCTTGGACCATCCCGCATCCCATCCTGCGCCCGGCCAGCCCCAGGCCACTCCTCACCTCGGGCAGCACGTAGGAGATGGCGTTGATCATCACGTAGGTGCAGCGGAATGCCCTTGCGCACGAGCCGGCGCAGCGTGTCCCGGCCCTCGAGCCGCGGGCGGCTGTCCACGACGGACCACGCGGAACGTGTGCGGCCCTTCTGCCCGTGGGCGTCGCAGAGCGCGCGGTTCACAGCGAGGAGCTGAGAGGAGCCGCTGAGGGGGCTGCCGGCCGGGTGCCTGCCCGGCCCCTCGCTGCCCGCGGAGCCGGGGCTGCGGCGCCTCTGCCCTTACCAGCCGTACACCAGGATCACGTCGTTCTCCTTGATCTTCTCAAAGGCAGATCGAGAAATGACTTCTGCTGCCAGGAGGATCTTCTCCCGCAAGTACTTGTCGATGGTGTCCTGCAGCTTCTCCTTGGCCTGGGGAAAGGTGTTGTCACGCGCAGCACGGCTGTGCCCCATGCAGCCCGCAGAGCCTCCCCTGCCGCCCTGCCAGCCTGCTCGCTGCGGGCACCTTCTCAGTGCCAGGGGTCTGTGGAGCTGCTCCCCGTGTCCCCGCGCTGCGCAGGGGCTGCTCTGCCTGCCCAGGACACTCGTGGCTGCCCCTGCAGATGTCACTGCTCAGACCTTTGCAGACCCTCCCTGCCCTCGTTCCCCAGCCCCTGGGCTTGCGGGGGAGCTTCCTGCACCGACAAGCAGTTCCGTCCCCATCCACAGCTGACACCGCCGTGCTGGCTGCACCGGTGCCCTGGGGGACAAGGGCACCTCAGTGTCAGGAGCTCTTGCCCTGCGCTGCCAGGGATGGCGCCGGCTGGAACCGTCCCACGGCCGTTCGAGTGGTTTCTCAGCACGGCGCTGGGTGGGCTGCTGCCCGTGCTGCAGACGGTGCTGAATGTGCTGGCAGTACACGCTGCTCCTGCGGCCTCCCCTGCTCTCGGCACCTTTTCCTCCAGCACCAAGGCACTTGCTCTCCCGTGTCACTGTGGCCCACCCCGATCCCCCAGGCTGGTGCAGGGAGCAGGTCTGGCCACGTCCCTGGGGCCGCAGCGGGTGGCAGGGCATCCTCAGCGTCCCTGCAGACTGCGGGCACATATGTCTGTCCCCTCCACCAGGGCCAACCTGCAGTGTCCCCTTCTTTCTCAGCAGAGGCTTGTGGTGGGGCCTGCTCACTCACCTCCTCCTCTCGCAGGGTGTCGGGCAGGCAGGAAATCTCCTTCTGAGGAACTTGATGCGTTGCCATTGCTGGCGGAGAGGGGTCGGCACTGGTTCAGGAAGCTGCAGAGAAGGACCAGGCTCAGTTCGGCAGCGCGTGGCGGGAGGAAGGTGCAGAGGGGATGGTGGGGAGGCCCGCAGCAGAGCCCGGGAAAGCCCGGCCGCATTTGGGTGCACTCGGGAGGAGCCGAAGGGGTTGTGCTCAGCGGAGCCACTGCCGGCCTCACCTGATGTGTGGCTTCAGCTTGGCCACCAGGTCCCGTGAGAGCTCCTCGTGTGGGGAGTCGAGTAATCCCGGATCAGCTGGGACAAGGAGGAGGGTGGGTGAGCGCGGGGCGCTCACTCCTACCACGGCCGCCTGCTCTCGAGGGGCTGGGCTAGAGCTGAACCGTGCGGGGCAAAGCCGGGCGCAGGGCAGCACAGCGGGGACACGTGAGCTGCACCGCGAGGAGGGCAGGGGTGCCTGCCCTGGCACAGCGAGCGGCTGCCTGGGGCACGGCAGCTCGGGTACCTGTTTGAAGACCTCCAGCAGGGCAATGCAGCGGGCGTTGGAGCCGTTGATGATCCCCTGGGAGTACTGAAGGCCGAGGCGCACCACGGCCGGATGGATCACTGTGGAGGGGATGCTGCAGGGACAGATGTGGGGGAACCGTCAGCAGCACCGCTCCGCGGCCTGGGCGAGCGGATGTGCCGGGCCCCTTCGCCATCCCTCCGGGGATGCCCCAGGAGCAGCGGCGTCCGTCAGGCTCCTGCTCGCGGGGCACTCACAGCCGCGTTACCCGCTCAGCCTCTTCGCCTGCAGTTGTCACCACCGCAGACAGGACAACCCTGCAGTTGTCACCGCCGCAGACAGGACAACCTACTACCCACCACCACTCCCACAGCACCCGGCCATCCCCACAGCCCCGCTGCCCCCAAGCCTCTCCCCCAAGCACAGCCCTTTCCCTCCGGAACGTCCTGCCGAGGGCAGCCGGAGCGGAGCCAGCAGCCCGGCCCGCAGCAGCCACCCACCTCATCTGCTGAGTCAGGGGCCTATTCCGGCTGTACTGGTGCAAGTGGGAGAACAGGTTGACCTTGGTGCCATAGTCCTGCCTCAGAGGCACCTGCAGCCAGACAGGGACACGAGGGCTCACGCGGCGTCCCCACGCGTCCCCGCTCGCCCAGCGGTGCCGGTGCGGGCCGAGCCGCCAGCGCCCTGCGGCGCGGCCGTCCCACCTGCTGCCGCTCCAGCTTCTTGGCCAGCTTCTTCTGGGCGGCGGGGTCGTCCACCTGCACGTGCTCCGGCAGCCGCTTCACCACTGCCGGGAGAGCGGGACGGGGCGGTGGAGAAGCGGACAGCGCCGCGGGGCCCTGCCCGTGCCGCAGAGCGCGGCGGCGGCGGCGCGGCCTTACCGGACGGCGGCTCGGCGGGGCCCGGGCGGCCCTTGGCCGGCGCGGCGCCCGGGCTCTGCTCCGCTTTCTTGGCCTGCTTCTGCGCCCGCTCGGCCTCCTGCCTGGCGCGGCGCTCCGCTCGCAACTCCGCCTTGCTCTTGCCCCCCGCGGGCTTCTCGGGGCCGTCGGCCACGGCCGGGCAGGACGCGGGGGCAGCGGCTGCTGCGAAGGAGCAGGGGGGTCTGTGCCCAGGAACCGCAGCCCGGGGCAGGGGGCCACCGAGGGGCTGCGGGGGCGGGAGGGCTCCCACTGGGACATGGGCAACTGCGGGAGGTGAGCGGCGGCCTCACTGTGGGGCAGGGTCCTGCTGTGGGGCGCTGAGGGGCAGCCGGTTCTCACTGTGGGGCAGGGGGCCTCACCATGGGGCACAGGGCAAGGGGGGGGGGGGGGGTCTCACCATGGGGCACAGGGGAGCGGGGGGTCTCACCGTGGGGCGCAGGGGTCTCGCCGTGGGGCGGCCCCGCCGCGGGGGTCTCACCCGGCTCGGGGGGCTCCGCTCCCGGCCCCTTCTCGCTCCTCCTCTTCTTCTTCTGCTGCTTCTTCTCCTTGCGCAGCTGCAGCTTCTCCTCCCGGGACAGCTCGGGGCCCTGCGGGCGGCGCCGGCCGCGGCAGCCCCGCGGGGTCAGCGCTGGCCCCGGCCCGGCCCCACGCGCGGCCCCGCCGCCCCCCGGCCCCGCCGCCCCCCGGCCCCGCCGCCCCCCAGCCCCGCCGCCCCCCAGCCCCGCTCACCTGCGCTGCCGGTGCCGCCGTCACCGGCGCGGCCGCTTCGGGCCCCGCGCCTGGAGGGAGAGAGGGAGCGTGAGCGGGGCCAGGAGCGGGGCGGGCCCCGAGCCCCGCGCGGGCAGTACCGGGCCGGGCCCAGGCCGTACCGGGCCCTCCCGCACTCACCGCCCGGCGCGCCGCGCTCCGCCATGCCGCCCCCACGATGCGGGCGGCGCCCCCTGGCGGCCGGAGGGTGTGACGTCAGGGGCGTGACGTCAGGGCCCCTTCCGGGAGCGCTGCGTGCTGCGGCGCACGGGCTGTCACCGGGGCTGTCACCGGGGCGGCCGGGTCCGGACCTGGGCGGCTCCGGGTCTCCCTGCGGGGGGACCCGGGGGGTCGCGGTGCGGCCCAAGTCCCGAGGGCGGCACCGCGGGGACGGGCCCTTTAAGGGGCGGCACCATTGCGGGGGGCGGGGGGCGGGGGCGCCACCGCGGCCGCTGTCACCGGGCGGCCCCTCCCCCGGCGCGGTGGCCCCGCCCCCCGGCGCAGCGGCTCCGCCCCCCGGCGGCCATGGCGGGGGCGGGGCCAGCGCGCGGGGCGGGGCGGGGGCGCCGCGGGGCCCGAGATGGCGGCGCGCGGCAGGTAGCGGCGGGGCGCGGCGCGGGGTCGCCCGGTCCGGCCCGGCAGCGGCACCGGCACCGGCACGATGCACTTCTCCATCCCCGAGACCGAGAGCCGCGCCGGCGACGGCGGCGCCGCCTACGTGGTGAGCGGGGGCGCGCCCGCCCGTGCGGGGCCCGCTCCGGTTCTGCCTCGGGCCGCGGCCCGGGGCTGGGGGGCGGGGGGTGGAGCCCGGGGTGCCCGCGGGGCCGCCCCGGGTGCCCGCGGGGCCGCCCCGGGCCCGGCCGCCGTTCTGGGCTGCGGGGGCGGCCGGGCCGTCCCGCCGCTCCGGGGCGGCCTCGGGGAGCGCGCGGGGTGCGGGGGGCGCCCCCGCTCCGCAGAGCGGCTCGGCGGAGCCGCGGCCCCTGGGGCGGCCGCCGGGAGCGGGTCCATGGGGCGGCCGCGGGGCCGTCCCGCTCCCCGGGGGGCGGCCGTGCCCCCTGCCCCCGGGTCCGGAGGGCGGCGGCTCCCGGCCGCCCCGGTGAGGCGCCGGAATCCCTGAATCAGCGCCCGGCTTCCTGCTGCCGCCCGCGCCGCGCTCCGCGCTCCGCCCCGGCCCGGCTCTCCGTGCGCCCCCTTCCCGTTCCGCTGCGGCTGCCCGGTGCCCGCCGGGACGCGCGGGCTCCGCGGGCTCCGGCTCCTCCTCGCGCCGTGTCCCCGCGCTGCTGCCCCGCGGTCTGCGCTGGCGCTGACTCATCCGCGGTGACAACGCGCCGCGGTCCTGCAGCTTCCTCGCTGCGCCGGGGGGACCCGCTGCTCCCGCTGCATCCCCTGCAGCGGGAACGGGCTGCGGGGCCCAAGCTCACGGAGATGCCGTCGTGCGGAGCCAGGGGAGCGTCCCGCGCGGGTGACGGGTGCATACGAGACACGCGGCCCTGCAGAGGGACCCGAGCCCAGCGCGTCCGGGCGCCCTGCGGGGCTCGGGGTGCTCACGCGGGGCGCGTGGGGCCGCCGTTCCTCGCGCCCGGCCTCCCTGGCGCTGCAGGCCCTCCTGGCCCGCTTACAGGGACTCTTTCCACGGTGACTGGGAGCCAGGAGCGTCTGAGCCTTTCCAGACAGCGTGTCAGGCCGCGCCGGCCCCTGGCCCGGCTCCCGCTGCAGCCGCTGGAGCGCAGCCTGGGGCCTGGCTCCCCGGTGCCTGCGGGAGCGTCGCCCGTCGCGGCCGGCCGGGGTGTCCCCGGTGCGTCCCCGCTGACGCCGCCTCTCCCGCAGGCCTACAACATCCACGTGAACGGCGTGCTGCACTGCCGCGTGCGCTACAGCCAGCTCCTGGGGCTGCACGAGCAGGTGGGAGCGCGCGGCGGCCGCGGCCCCCTGCGCCGGCCTGCGGACGCTCCGCCGCGTCCTGTCCCGCGCCGCGCGGGTGGGGAAGGGCTGGGAGCCCTGGAGAGGGGGCAGAGCCGTCGCGCCCTCCCCAGCTGCTCCCAGCACCGCGCTCTCTTCCCAGTTACGGAAGGAGTACGGTGCTAACGTGGTGCCAGCCTTTCCTCCAAAGAAGATCTTCACGCTCACCGCGGCCGAGGTGGAGCAGCGGCGGGAGCAGCTCGAGAAGTACATGCAGGCCGGTGAGCTGGGCGCGCCCCGCTCCGTGTGCTCCGTGCACCCCGCTCCGTGCGCCCCGCTCCGCGTGCCCCGCTCCGTGTGCTCCGCGTGCCCCGCTCCGCGTGCCCCGCTCCGTGTGCTCCGCGTGCCCCGCTCCGTGTGCTCCGTGCGCCCTGCTCCGTGTGCTCCGTGCGCCCCGCTCCGCGTGCCCCGCTCCGTGCGCCCCGCTCCGTGTGCTCCGTGCACCCCGCTCCGCGTGCCCCGCTCCGTGCGCCCTGCTCCGTGTGCTCCGCGTGCCCCGCTCCGTGCGCCCTGCTCCGCGTGCTCCGCGCACCCTGCTCAGTGTGCTCCATGCACTCTGCTCCACGCGCCCCAGCTCGGTGCCTCTGGCCCTGTTGGGTGCAGGACACTGCCCAGATCCCTGCTCCCATGGCCCAGCTGCCCCCGGCCCATTCCCACCCCCAGGACTCGCTGCTGAGGCCCATCCTGACCCCCAGCCGGGGGGCAGTGGCTGCCAGGCCAGGCCGATGGGGCTGCTGCTCGGGCCACAGGCCTCCCCTTCCCCAGGCTGGTGCCTGCGGGACTCCCCCGCTGGCTGTGCCCGGCCGGTTCCCGTGTCCCGCCTGACGCCGTGTCCGTTCCGCCACACAGTGCGGCAGGACCCGATGCTGGGAGGCAGCGAGACCTTCAACAGCTTCCTGCGCCGGGCGCAGCAGGTGAGCGGCGGGCGCCGACGCGGACAGCAGTGCGGCCTGCGCGCGGCCGGGCCGCTCACGCCGCCGTGCCTTGCAGGAGACGCAGCAGATCCCCACGGAGGAGGTGCTGCTGGAGGTGCTGCTCTCCAACGGCCAGAAGGTCAAGGTCACCATCCTGAGCTCGGACCAGACGGAGGACGTCCTGGAGGTGCCGGAACGCTCGTGCCAGGCGGGAGCAGCCCGTCGTGCCGGGCGTGCAGGACGCGCCTGCCCCGGGCCCCGCGCTCTGCCCTAGCCCTGCGCCCGACAGGGCGGCTGCGCCCGGAGCCGGGGGCTCCGCGGGGGACTCGGGTGTCCTGGGGTGACGGTGGCTCAGCCCAGGCCCCGGCTTCCTGCCGCTGGGGCCCACCCCGATAACGCGCGTGGAGCGGATCCTGCCGCGGCTCCGCGGAGGATGGAGAGGCCTCGCAGCGGGAAGTGGCAACTTCCTGCTCTCGCCCCCAGGCTGTAGCCTCCAAGCTGGATCTGCCCGATGACCTTGTTGGCTACTTCAGCCTCTTCCTGGTGAGAGAGACGAAAGACGGAGCCTTCTCCTGTGAGTGGCGCGCGGGCGGCGCGGGGAGCGGGGCCCTGTGGGGGCTGGCGGCGCCCTGCCCTGAGCCGCCCTTCCCGCGCAGTCGTGCGGAAGCTGCAGGAGTTCGAGCTGCCCTACGTGTCGGTCAGCAGCCTGCGCAGCCCCGAGTTCAGGATCATCCTGCGCAAGAGGTGAGCTGCGGCGCTGCCGGCGCGGGGCGGCCCCGGGGCCTCGCTGCTCCGCGGAGGAGACGCTCGCGTCCCTCCCGCCGCTGCCGGGGGACGATGGGGCCGTCAGGATGGGGCCTGGCGTCCCCATGTGCGGGGCCCGGGCCCGGGTGTCCCTCCCACGGGGCCGGGCTGTCCTGCGCACCCTGTGCTGCCGGGACAGGGGCCGAGCGACCTGCGGTTCCCTTCCAGCTACTGGGACTCCTCGTACGACGACGACGTGATGGAGCATCGCGTGGGGCTGAACTTGCTCTACGCGCAGGTGAGCAGCGGCGGAGCGGAGCCCCCCATCCCTCGGCTCCTGCTGCGCCCGCTGCTCACCGGCCTCTGCTGGGTGGCAGACGGTGTCGGACATAGAGCGCGGGTGGATCCTCGTCAACAAGGAGCAGCACCGGCAGCTCAAGTCCCTGCAGGAGAAAGTCTCCAAGAAGGAGGTAGGGGAGGGCGCAGTGCGGGGCTGACGCAGCGCGAGGCGCCGGCCCCGCTCCCGCGGGCACCCGTGGTGCCGCTGCCCTGCGGGAGGGCTGAGCGCGCGGCGCTGCCCGCAGTTCGTCCGCCTGGCGCAGACCCTCAAGTACTACGGCTATCTCAAGTTCGACCCCTGCGTCACCGACTTCCCCGAGAAGGGCTGCCACGTGGTCGTCAGCGCCGGCAACAACGAGCTCAACTTCCAGGTGCGGCTGCCCAACGAGCAGCTCAAGGAAGGCAGCTTCAAGGTCACGCGCATGCGGTGCTGGCGGGTCACGTCCTCGGTGAGTGCTGCGGGCGCCGGGAGGGCCGTGCGGGTGCCCGTGCTGCGGGGCTGCTCCCGGAGCCGCCGGGGCCGTTCGTCCCAGCCCAGGCAAGGACCGGGCTCTGCCCTGGGGCCGAGGGCTGTCCCGAGTGGGGCTGGCGGTGGTGAAGGGGCGACGCGGGCAGGGCCGGGGCAGCCCCGCGCGCAGCCCCCGCGCCAGCGCCAAGCTCCCATCGCAGCGCGTGGCCTTGCAGGTGCCCATGAGCAACGGGCCCTCGGGGAGCAGCCCGGGGAAGGCGGAGGTGAAGCTGGAGCTGGCTTTCGAGTATCTCATGAGCAAGGACCGGCTGCAGTGGGTCACCATCACCAGCCCGCAGGTAGGGCCGCCCGCGCGGGGCGCTGGGCGCAGCGCGCACGGAGCGGGTGCCAACGTCGCGGCCGCCCCTCTCCCCGGCAGGCCATCATGCTGAGCATCTGCCTGCAGTCCATGGTGGACGAGCTCATGGTGAAGAAATCCGGAGGCAGCATCCGCAAGGTGAGCGTGGGCCGGGCGCCCTCGCCAGGGCCCGTCCCGCCCTGGTGGCGTGAGGAGCCCGCGTTGGCCCCGCTCGCGCCTGCGGGGCCGCCCGCGGGGACCCCGTCCCTGAGGCGCCGGTGCCCGCAGATGTTTCGCCGTCGGATGAACGGGGCGCTGCGCCGCTCCGACAGCCAGCAGGCCGTGAAGTCGCCCCCGCTGCTGGTGAGCCGGGGACGCGAGGTCTGCGCCACGGGGCTCCGCTCCGCGCTGGGCCCTGCCGGTCCCGCTCCTTCCTGCGGGCTGGGGGCTCGGGGGGCAGCGCCGGGGGAGCGGGGAGGGCAGCGGGACTGAGCGCGCCGCCCCGCAGGACTCGCCCGACGCCGCCAGGGAGCCGGTGGCCAAGCTCTCGGTGAGTCGCGCGCGCGGGTGGGCGACGGGCGCGCGCGGGGCGGCGCTGACACCGCTGCCCGCGCAGAGCAAGCTCAGCTCCGTCAGCCTGCGCGGCATCGGCCACTCCGGCCCCGCCAACGACGTGGCCGCCAACGACTTCCACGGCAACTACGCCTTCGAGGGCATCGGCGACGAGGACCTCTAGGCGCCCCCGCCACGGACAGCACCGGCCCCAGGGCTGGGGAATGTACAACCTGCCGCAGGTTGCAACCGACGACGTGCCTCTCCGCCGCGCCGGAGCCGGCTGCCGCGCCGGAGCCCGCGGCGGCGGCCAGGGAAGGGACTCGCTCCCGCAGCGGCGCCTGCCCGGCCCTGGCCGCGGCCCCGCGGCGCCGGCACCAGCGTAGCGAGTAGGTCTCAGCGCAGAGACAGACTGCACTAACGTGGCTGCGGCGGGGCTCTGCGCCGGCCCCGCTCCTAACCCGCTCGTAGGCTCCAGCGTAGTCCAGCCTCGGGAGCACGCGGCCGGCGCGCCGCGGCGCCGACGGACAGTAACTGTGTTTACACTGCAGCGACCATTAAAGCGATCCCCATTGGTAGTGGCTGTGCGTGTGGGGCAGGCGGGGGGCCACGGCCCAACAACAGCGCCGAGGAGCCCCGCGGATAACAAAACTGACCCTTTAATGCTTTTATACACAATATAAATTACACTGCTGGGCAGGGCAGTGCCCTGGCACCAGCCCCGCTGCCCTCCCCGACCCAGGATGCTCCGGCGGGCAGGACCCGGTCCCTCCCCGGGACGCAGGAGCCGCCGAGGGCCTGGCCTGCCCCGCGGGAGCCCCGCGGCCCCGGGAAGCTGCCGCTGCCCCCGGCCACGGGCGCTAAGTGCTGTCTCAGGGCAGGGCTGCGCCCACGGCCGCGGGCGCCAGCAGCGCTTTGGCAGCGCCTGGGTTCACCCAGCTCTCCGCCGTGTGGCCGTGGATCTTCTGGTGGCGCTTGTAGTTGTCCCAGTGGCCGGTGGTGTAGGGGCAGTCCGGGCACAGGAAGGGCTTCTCGCCCGTGTGCCGCAGCATGTGCCGCTTCAGGTTCATGCTCTGGTTGCAGCTGTAGCTGCAGACGCTGCACTGGAAGGGCTTGTCGCCCGAGTGGATGCGCCCGTGGCGCTTGAGGTTGGCCAGGTTGCCGCAGGCGTAGTCACAGAGCTGGCACTTGTAGGGCTTCTCGCCCGTGTGCACCCGCTGGTGCCGCTTCAGGTTGTCGAGGTGCGCAGAGGCGTAGGGGCAGAGCGGGCACGCGAAGGGCTTCTCCCCGCTGTGCGTCTTCATGTGCCGCGCCAGGTGGTTGGGGTAGTGGGTGACGAAGGGGCAGAGGCTGCAGGCGAAGCCCTTGTCGGCGGCGCCCTTGCGGGGGCCGGCGCCCGGCTCGGCGCCCAGCACGGCCAGGCTGCAGCGCCCGCACACCTGCTCGGCCAGGCCCTCGTCCTGCGCGAAGCCGTCGTCCAGCACCAGCCCGCACATGCGGCACGTGAAGGGGAAGAGCAGCTCGGGCAGCGCCGCCGCGTCGTCGCCGCGCAGCCGCGCGCAGCCGGGCAGGAAGGGGCCGCCGCCGCCGCCCACGTGCAGCCCCAGCTCCGGCAGCAGCGGCTCCGCGGGCCGGAGGGCGCCGGGAGCCCAGCGGGCGCCGCAGAGCGTCGCGGGCGCGCGGCCGCCCTCGCCGCCGCCGGTACCTGCGTCCTTGTCGCGCCGCAGCGGCGCGGCCGGCAGCCGGTGGCTCAGCATGTGGCGCTTGAGGTTGCGGCTCTGGTTGCAGCGGTAGTCGCAGGCGGCGCAGCGGAACGGCTTGTCCTGGCTGTGCACGCGCTCGTGGCGCTTGAGGTTGCCGAGGCTGCTGCAGGCGAAGGCGCAGCGCGCGCAGCGGTACGGCTTCTCGCCCGTGTGCGTGCGCAGGTGGCGCGTGAGGTTGACGAGCTGCGCCGAGGCGTAGGCGCACTGCGGGCACGCGAAGGGCTTCTCGCCGTTGTGCGTCTTCATGTGGCGCTTCAGGTGGCTGGAGTAGTGCGAGGCGAAGGGGCAGAGCCGGCACGAGTAGAGCACGCGGGGCGCGCGGGCGCCCGGGCCCGGGCCCGGCCCCGGCGGGGCGCAGCGGCCGCACGGCAGCGCCGCGGGGCCCGGCCCGCCGCCCTCCTCCGCGTCGCTCTCTGCGCGCGGCGCCTCCCGCTCCGCGGCGCCCGGGCCCGCCGGGAGCAGCGTGAGCGCCGCGCCCGGGCCGCGCGCGCCGCCCTCGCCCTTCACCGGCTGCGGGTGGCTCTGCTTCCGCCGGGGCATCGTGGCGGGCCCGGCCCGGCCGCGCCGCAGCCAGCGGCGGCCGCCGCCGCCCCGCCTCAGCGCCCGCCACTTCCGCTTCCGCCGCCGCCGGGGACGCGCCAGCGGCGGAGGCGGCGCTGCGCGGCGCCCCGGAAGCGGACGCGCGGCGGGCGGAAGTGTGCACTTGGTCCGCCGCCCGCCGGTCTCCCCCCGGTGCCGGCGAGCGCGGACGGGCCGGGCCCGCGGGAGCCGCCGCCGCCGCGGGGGGGTCCCGGAGCTCGGCCGGGCCGCGCGCGCCGCCAGGGGCCGCCACGGAGCGGCCTGCGCGGACGGGGCCCCCGCCTGCTCGGGGCTTCCCCGCGGGCAGCGCCCTGAGCCCCGTCCCCGCTGCGGAGCCTCCGCAAGCACCGACGGCAGCAGCTGCCCCCTGCGGCGCCTTCCCGGCCCTCCTTCCCCAGCCGCCTCCAGGAAGGAACCACGGACCAACACAGGGCTGTTTTCTGGGCTTTTAGTTTGAAAAAGTATTGATTGAAAGTGTACAACAGAACAAGGTGTGGCAGCAGCACCACTACCAGATTGTTTCACAAATAAAAACAGAAAGGGCCTTAAATAATCGGGTGCAGATTAAAAAACCTCCACAGTGAAAAAGTTCTTCCCTCCAAACAGAAAGTCACAGGCACAGAAATGGCAACAACCACATGGAGACAACAGGGGATATCTTCTAACCACAGGCCTCGGTGCCATGGGCGCCGCTCGCGCCGGGCTCCTGCGCCGTGGCCGGCGGCTCCGCTGCGGCTCGGCCCTGGCCTCGCTCTTTGGAATGGCTACAAATGAACGTGTGACATTGTGACATGCCCTTGCTAACCACCCCCCACCCCGACACGGACAGACAAGGCCTCTGCTAAGGCTAAAAAAAGGACAAGACTTTGGAGTCTTGAGTTCATCATGTTTAAGAAACAAGAGTCTGGTGAGTGCGCAGCAAAGTCTCTGAGCCAGGCCTGCTATTCCAGCTTGGTCTTCTTGCTGTTATCGCTGCCGTTCTCTTCTGCTGGTGCTGCCGTGTCCTCCAGTTTCCTCTTCCCGCTCTCAGCGGGGCTGTGCGTGTTGCGGGGTTTGAAGCTGATGATGATGCAGGTCATGTTGTCACAGCCAGTGCCGTCCCCTGAGGTGTCCGGAGCCAAACACTGATCCAGCAGCTGCGGAGGGCAGGACAGGACGGGTTAGCAGCGCACGGAGCCGCCGCGCAGCGACCCGAGACGCCGGGCGGCAGCTCTGGGTGCCGCAGCAGAGCTGGGCTCGCGTCCGTCCCACCCGTCCCCAAGGGCCACCAACAGCCCCCGCGGCCGCGGCGCCCCCAGCGCGCAGGGACGGGACGTGCAGAGGCGGCCACGCGCAGGGCCGCGTCCCGCAAACGCAGCGGCTGCGGGGCGGGCTCTGCCCTCACCTCTTCTACGATGGAGGAGAGCGGCCGCAGGGCTCCGTTTTCGTCCTGCTGGGTGATCTTGGCCTGGATGAAATCCACCACTTCCTGGCTGCTCATCACGTTCCTGCGGAGCGGGGCGGCGAGAGGGCTCGTGAGGAGCGCGGCCCCGACCCCCACACCGCCGCCGAGCGGGGCCGGCGCCGCGGGGAGCTGCAGGGAGGAGGACTCGGCGCATCGTCCCCTGCCCCTGGTTGGGGGACCAAGGGCCCCCCAGCAGCCGGCGCCCCGCAGCTCCCCCAGGCCCAGGTGACAGTGACGCCCGAGCTGCTCCCGCGCTACCCACCAGATTCCGTCGCAGGCGATAACCATGAAGTCGTGGTCGTCGTTTATCGTGAGCACCTTGATGTCGGGCAGGGCGGAGATCATCTGCTCTTCCGGAGGCAGGTTCTTGTTCCGCTTGTAGAAGTGGTCACCTGCGGCGGGGCGGAGCGGAGGAGCCCTTGGAGCGCGCAGGGGCTGCCCGGCCACGCGGAGCGGAGCCGCACAGAGCGGAGCCGCACAGAGCTGCCGCACGGCGCCTCCCCAGCCCGGCACCTCCGCACCCCGTGTGATCGTCACCTCCCCATTCCCGGACTGGCCCCTGGCACCGCCCGGGATCCTGCAGCTCCGCGCACGGAGCGGGCTCCGCTCCGGACACGTCCTGGAGCGGGAGGACCGGCCGGGATTGCTGTCGTTTCAGCGCTCGCTCGTTACCCACCGTTCCAGCGGGATACCCGCCCGGGCAGCCACCCGGCGCTGCTGCCCTGGTCCTGCCAAGGCCTCGTTGGCAGAGCTCGCATGAGAAAACCAACCCCCGGCTCCGACGGGCAGGTTCACCTACGCTCACGTGCCCGGAAGGGATCGCGGGGGAAGGCCGGGCCCTCCCTAGCAAAATCAGACCCCAACTTTCCCTCCCAAATGCATTTAATCGCTTTGCCCTGATAATTATTCCATTGTTTTTCAGTCACTTTGCATAGAAGGTCTCCATTCAGGTCCTTACAGAATCGTAATCGTTGGAAAAGACCTTTGAGACCAGCGAGGGCAGCCGGGAGCCTCCGGCACCATCCTGCTAACCCGGGTCCCCGAGCGCCTCCTCCCCACGTTCCTTGAGCACCGCCAGGGACCGGGACCCCCCCCCTCCCCTGGGCAGCCCGTTCTGCTGCTTGACTGCTCTTTCCATGTAGAAATTCTTCTAATGTCCAACCCGAACCTCCTTGGCGCAGCTGGAGGCCGTTTCCTCTTGTCCTCCCTGCAGTTATCCTGGAGAAGAGACCGACCCCCCGTCTCCCTGCAGCCTCCTTCCAGGTCGTTGTAGGGAGCGATAGGGTCTCCCTGGGCCTCCTCCTCTCCACACTCAATAGCCCCAGCTCCCTTAGTTGCTGACATTTCCTTCCCTTCCCTGTGTACCTTCCAGTACGTTCTTGGTGTTTTTCACAACCCCTTCCTTAAAAGATCTCATCTGCTCAAAATGAGGCCGTTCACTGGGCCGAGACCTGGCTTGGCTGCTCCGTGTCCCGGCTGTTCATCATTCCCCTGCTGCTCCCAAGAGGCTGAAGGATGAGGACAGGCAGCAGCCAGGTGCTGCCTCCGGGAGGAAAATGTAGCTTATGGAGCTGGAGGACAAGTGGCTCAAGAACAAATGGGCTCAAGCGGGTATAAAGTTTGGTCCCCAAGGAGCAGCCAAGGTGCAAGGTCCTTGAACAGCCTCTCAATGAGCAGCAGAGAGGAACAAATCCTTCCTGTTCACAAATCCACCAACAGCCTGAGACACCAGCCCAGCGTGGTTATGGGCACCACAGTCCTGAAGTCCTGCACTGTGTCCCGCACTGCAGCCCGGCGGTGCTGCTCTTTCCATTGCTGTCTGCCCATTTCAGCAAACATGGAAATTCACCACCATTTTTCTCTAATTCGACTGAAATCTCACCATGTTAAACATTCAACAGGCTGCAGCCACCACCCGATTAAAACTGCCCTAAAGCTCTGGGGAGGGGGAGCGCTGGACGCAGAGGTGCCCGGGGGCACCAGGCGTTGGCCCCGGCCCTGCTCACCGATCGCCCTGGAGAGGTTGAGGCCGCCGTTCACTCGGCCGTCCATGGTGACCTTGCCACCCGCGTTCTTTATCCTGGCCAGCTCCACTTCGTCCTCCGGCTTGTGGTCGTAGGACATGTCCACCGCCTTGCCACCCTCGGACACCACGCAGCGGGAGTCTCCGGCATTGGCCACGATGAGCTGCTTGCCCCGGATCAGGGCCACGACCGCCGTCGTCCCGCTGTCCGAGCCAGGCTGCAAGACAAACGGCCAGGCTGAAACCCTCCCCACCGCTCGGAGCCGGCACGCAGGGAATGAGCAGCTGCCACTGCCGCGTCCCAGACTCCAGGGCTCCACGGAAACACAGAATGAGGGAGGGAAGCGCGAGGAACGCGCAACACAGACGGGAGAGTGCGCTGGGAGACCGAGGGGGGAACCCTCCCCTCCAGCCGTGCTGGCCCCAGTGCTTCATAGAATCACAGAATGCTCAAGGTTGGAAGGGACCTCTAGAGATCACCCAGTGCAGCCCCCTGCACATGCAGGGTCACCTAAAGCACGTGGCACAGGACTGGTCCAAGTGGGTTTGAAGATCTCCAGAGAAGGAGACTCCACAGCCTCTCTGGGCAGCCTGTTCCAGTGCTCTGTCACCCTCACTGTTAAGAAATTTTTCCTTAAGTTCATGTGGAACTCCCACGGAATCCTCCCCTGCTGCGTCCTCAGCTCCCAGGCGGCGGCTGCAGCCCCGGCCGAGCAGGAGCCGCCGTGCGGGCCCGGGCTCTGCAGAGGAGGCTGCAGCCCCGGCCGAGCAGGAGCCGCCGTGCGGGCCCGGGCTCTGCAGAGGAGGCTCCCTCGGCTGCAGCCCTTTCCCCAGGCCCTGGTCCTGCTCCTGGCCAGCTGCCCGGGCAGCGACAGCCTCCGCGGGGCAGAGGGCAGCAGCTGCCCGCGCGCAGCGCCCTGGGGCCGCAGCGCGTCCCGTCCCAGCCTGCTGCCAGCTCCGCGCGCCGCCGCCTACCCCGCAGCCTCAGATCCCGCCTGCCAGCGGCTGCCTTCAGCCTCAGGAAGAAGGGTCTTCCTCCCCGGCCAAGCAGAGTTCCGCCCTGCCAAGCACCCTGCCCTCCCCTCCCCGCTGTGGGGCAGAACACAGGAACAGGGTGTGCACCTCCTCTTTCCCCTCCATGCCTGGTAACAACATTTCCTCCTCTTCATCCTCATCCTCCTCAGCTTCTTCAGTGTCATCTTCATCATCTTCATTCTCTGCCTCCTCACTACTGTAACCATCCTCATCTTCACTGCATTCCTGCAAGAAACAACATAGAGCACTAGGAATCACGTGGGACACCACCGGTGCCCCCGCAGACAGCTGGGTCCTCCGGCCCAGGCGCGGAGGATAAATTCACCCCACAGAAGAGCGAGATGACCGGGCAGGTTTCCCCCTGATGTCTCCAGACAGAGCAGCTGTTTTTGGCTACCACAGGGAGTGGGGGAACAGAACATGCAGCAGGACCAGGGCTGCCTGTTATGGCTGCTGCAGAGATGAGGATGTTTCCCTCCAAGCTGTCCAAACAGTCCCCAACACTCCTGTGAGTTGGTCTCTAAGTATCATCCTGAAAATCCTACTCCTAGGACAGACCTAGGATGAGCCAGAGACCTGCAGCTCCAGCACCACAGCAAGCACCACATTCCTGCCCAGCCCGAAGGCCATTCTTTCCAGTGCTGTTTCCTACCTCACTGTCTTCCTCCTCTTCCTCAACCTCATCTGACTCATCCTCACTGTCCTCAAAAAATTTGGATTTGCTTGTGCGCTGGGGCTTTCCCGTGGAGGAGCAGGAGGGCCCGGCCTCCCCGGTAGAAGAGGTGACGGCCTCGTCACCTTTGCCTACTTCAGGCTTCTGCAGAGCATGGCTGTGCCCTCCAGCGCTGGCTTTGTCGGAAGTGGAGGAAATGCCCACGACTTCTTCATCTGGCTTCCCATTCTTCCTCTCCTTGTGGTCGATGAGCTCCCCGGGGTCAGCCTCTCCGTTCATGTTTGCCTCCCCATCGTGCTGCTTGCCGGGCCCCTCGGCAGCGCTCTCCCCAGGCGGGGCTGAGGGCTTGGTTTTGAGGTTCTTGGAGCAGTTTTGTCCATAACGCGTGAGAAGCTCCTCAATGGTCATGGTGGCTTCTTCATGCAGAAGAGCAGCTTCCTCATTATCCACTGGAAATGGAAAGAGGGGCGGGGGAAGGCAGAGGATCAGAAGCAGGACACAGCTCACGGCAGCTGCGCAGCCCGTGCTGGCGCCGCTGCCCAACACGTTCCCGCAGGGCCGGCCGCGGAGCTGCAGCAGGACAGGCCGCCCTGCCCCGTCCCGCAGCGCGCCCGGCCCCTGCGCGAGCACCGTGAGAACGGCAAGGAGAGGCTCCCGGGCCCACGCTGCCCGCGAGCCGGCCCCGCGGCCCGCACACTGCCCGTGAACCGGCCCCGCGTCCCGCACACTGCCTGTGAACCAGCCCCGTGCGCCGTGTCCCGCACACTGCCCGTGAACCGGCCCCGTGTCCCGCTCCCTGGCTGTGCAGGCAGCACAGAGGCGTTCAAGGGGGAGGCAAAGTCGAAGGCCAAAGAGCCTCCTATTTCACCCATGCAGGCTCAAACCTGCTGTTGGGGAGGCAAACAGAGCACTTCCATGTGCAGAATTGTCCACTGCAACCAAGAACAAGTTTCGTTACAGCAGTTTGCGCCACGGGCCTTAGGCTTTGGGGTCCCAGACAGCTGTAATCCAGACAGCTGGGTAGAAGAGCGATCACCTGGATATCCAGGTGACAGGACAGCTTCAGGGGGAACGCATCATCTCTCCAGAAGGAGACCAGACAAAAAAATAATGAAGGATGACTGTCCCTAAACTGTGAGGGAAAACTGCACGGGCATCAGGTAGCGTCCCATGGTTTCTCTGCCATATGCTCTCATTTATCATCTCCTTTGCTAGTTAATACAAAAAAGAAAAGAAAGAGCCCTATCTAGAGGGGCCCTGAAAAGAGAAAAAACAAAACTCTGCTCAGCAGGGAAGGCCACCAACCCCAGCAGAGTCAGACGGAGGCACTTACGGCCACAGCCTCCCTTTGCATCTGCTTCACAGCCAGTCGCAAGGTACTCAGCAGGGGCAGCAGCAGGTTTTACCCCGGGACGCACCTAGAGCCTCCTGGCCTGACAACTGTGCTCAGCTAGGAAAGCACATTTGCCTCTTTTCAAATAATAAAAAACAAATGTTGAAAACAGACAGGAACCTAACAGAATCCTACTTACAGCCTGTGTCTGTCACCTGCCCAGCGGAGCTAAGCAGGGGACATCCCTGTTTCACTTCCTCCCTTAGTCCATTTCCCAGCTCAGGGAGCACATCCTAGAGCTGACACGTGCCAGAGCCCCGCACCCTGCGCGGAACTGTCCCCAGGTCGCTGGCTCTGCATTGGATTAAGCTACCAAATGAATGAGACTGCCCTAGCACGTAGGAAAGCAAGGGACACCGCAGGGGGAGCGGGTGCACACGTGTGCACATGCGGCTGAATTCAGCCGGGCAGCTTTGAGAGCGAACCCTAAAGCTGACGAGAACCCGGCCCAGGCGATGCTACACCCTGGCCTGCAGGGACAGTCTTGCCCACTCCTTGGCATCTGACTTACCATCATCCTCATCAGCAACCTTCTCCTTCTCATCTTCATCATCCTGGGGCCGCCCAGCCATCTGGGCGAGCTCTTTAATCACCTCCTCTGTGGTGAGCTTGGCATCTATGGCTAAGAAAGCATCTTCCAGGGCCTGCACAGAAACACACACACAGAGGGGTGCACAGCTTCATCCCTTCCCAGCTGCCCGCGCTGCGCGGCCACGTCTCTCCCAGGACGTGGCTGGGGGCGGCTCTCGCTGCCGTGGTGGTGCGGGGACAGTCGGCGCGGGGACAGCCACGTGCACAGGCAGCCGGCGCGGGGACAGTCGGCGCGGGGACAGCCACGTGCACAGGCAGCCGGTGCGGGGACAGCCACGTGCACAGGCAGCCGGCGCGGGGACAGTCGGCGCGGGGACAGCCACGTGCACAGGCAGCCGGCGCGGGGACAGCGACGCCTGCAGGTACTCGGCGCTCAGCTGGAGCCACAAGCTGATCCCAGGTGGCTTTGGGGGCTCTCCTCAGCCTGGCTCTAATCAGGAGGTTCCCAAGGGAGCCTGTTCCCACAGAAGCCCCGGACACCGGGTGCCAGCACAGGCACGAGGACCAGGAGGGAGAACTGCTGCTCCCGTGGGGAGGAGAGGTGGACTGCGCCTCGCGAGCAAGCAGCGGACACAGAACAACCCCCTGGCTGGAGCAACGGCCTGCAAACTGGAAACAAGCACACCAGCACCCATGAGCTGGAAAACAGTGTTTATCTTGGAAAGTACAGCCAGCACCTGGGGAACACCGCGAGAGACAAGGAAGGCATGGAGACACCCGTGGAGGACAAGGCAGGCATTCCGGCAGCACCAGGCACTGCACGAGCGCCAGGCACCTCCTCGGGTGTTTTGTTCTGTCCTGTGCCGACTCGAGCCCAGGGCAGCACTTCTTACCTTTTGCAATTTGCCTTCCTTATAGGCCTTCTGGTCCTTGATTATGTCAGGAAGATACTTGGCACAGTACAGGGCAACTTCTTCCCCTGAAAGAGAGCAGAAATCGCTCGAATCATCTCCAGAGGCTGGTTCTCCCCGTGGCAAGAGGGATTCCTGAGCATCAAACCCTGAGGCCAATCCGGGGACACAGACAGAGCCACCATGGCCAGGGGGAGGCGGTGGCGCGGCCGTCCCGCACGGACGCGCCCGGGCAGCCCCGCGCGGCGCCTTCGGCTGCGCCCCGGCCCCCCTCGAGCCGAGGCAGCGGGCAGAGCGCTCCGGCCGTTCTACCCAACGGGCTCCGTTTCACAGGTAAGCACAGGGAGATACCAGCAAGGGGCGCGGAAGGTCTGGGAACGCGGCCGCTCTCCAATGGTGTGTGACGAGCAGAGCTTCCCAGGACACAGCCCAGACCAGGGAGGGAGGGACGGCCTGGAGACGCAGCTGCGGGGACACGGCCGCAGCCCGAGCGCACTCGGAGAGCTGCTCAGGGAGGCCCAACAGCCACAGACATTTTCGCAGCGCACTAACAAATACCAGCAAGTGCTCAACAGAGCCCAGGAGACACCTCGGTGATCACGGAATGATTCTTCCCAGGCCCAGAAGGTGCTATTGGGAGAGGAAGAAGCCGCAATGGAGTGAAGAACCACGAATTTCTCTAGCTCAGCTCAGCAAGGGGGACCATTAAGTGCAGCTCAAGTTGAAAAAAAATCTATTCATTTATGTTTGTGTGCGAGAGGCAGAAAACCGTCTAGGTAATAGGAGTCTGGCTCACGATAAGCTGAATACAAGCAGATTACATATGTTAGCACAGCTAAAAGCAGCCATGGAGCAGAACCCCGTGCAGCTTGGACGGGAGCCTCCTCCCGGGAGGCAGCTGCTCCGAACGCGTCTCCCCGGGCGGCAGCGCCGTGCCAGCGCGTTCCCTCCACATCCGATCGCTCCCGGCCGGCCTCGCCTCCGCGCCAGCACAGCCAGCGAGGTGGCCCAGCAGAACCGTCCTGGAGGAAGAGCACTGCAGACATCGGCCCCCTGCATCCACGGGCGATGGATTCTGCTGGCAGGCGGCCGCTCTGCTCACACTGCTACTGGGAAAGGACAGGGAGCAGAGGCTGCTCCGAAGGGCCTGGCCCCGCGCCGCGGTGAATAACCACCCGGCGCAGGCGAGTGCCGCGGGGGATGCTCCCGGGTGCAGGGGTGGCAGCGCGCTCCGCGCACCCCTCTATTTGGAGAGCAGTCAGGGCCCTGGCACCGCAGCCCCGGAGCGCTCGCAGGGAGCACAGCAGGCCGGGCCGCCCCGCGCGTGCAGCAGGGACCGGCTGGGCAGCGCACGGCTGCAGGACAGCCCAGGGCCCCTGCAGACCCGCGCGCCGCGGCACCCGCTCCCGGCAGGAGCTGTGAGCAGCGAGAGGCGGCGCGAGGTGGCATCTCCCTGTGCCCTCGAACGAGCAGTCAGTCCTGCTGCTCGCTCGGGCTCCCACATCCGGCTCCCGTCCCGTTCCGAGCGCGCCGGGCGACAGGAGCCTCGCGGGTCACCGCTCTGAGAATCTCCAGTGGATCCCAAGGGCCCTTCTGAGCGCCGGGCGGGCGGACAGGCTGGGCCAGAGCTGCCGGCTGCAGGGAGCGGGAGGGCAGCGGGGCCGCTCGCAGGGCTCCGCGAGCAGCTGACGTCTAATAATACCGCGGGGACACCCGATCGCCCGCCCGCCGGGACAGCCAGCGCCCTGCGGCACCGCGCCAAAGCCGGGCGCGCGCGCAAGAGCCGCCGACCCCAGGACCTCCACGGAGCCCGGGACCTCCGCGGGGCCCAGGACCTCCGCGGGACCTGGCTGCGGCGGCCCAGAGCGGAGCTCCGGGAGCTCCCGCAGGCGCCACCCAGACGAGGAGCTGCTGCCGCTTCCTGCAGCGCCAGCGCGGCAGGACAGGCCGAGGGCTCTGCTCCGCGACGTGCCCTAAGGAGTCATGCTGCAGCGGCACCCCCATTTTATCAGGACTATCTCCATTAAACATCAAGTATCCTCCTGCTGAAGGCTCGGGATAGGGATGGAGGCGGCAGCAGCAGGACCGGGGCGCCGGGTACAAAGGCTGATTTGGCCACCTCGCTCACACTTGTTGCTCCTTATCATTGCTTTTCCTTGACAATTCCATCAAGGATCAAAGGATTCAGCTCCGTAACTCCCAGCCTGCAGCACTGACCTTTGGGAGGAGAAAACTATCAGAGAGATGGTGTGATGGAGCGACAGCGGCTCCGAGCAGGCCGGGGTGCTCCAAGCAGACCAGCCCTGCTCCCCGTGGCCTCGCGGGTGCCTTTCCTGCTGCAGCATCTCAGTGCTGCAACGCGGCCGGAGCGCCGTGGGGAGGCCCCTGGAGCAGCTCCCGGACACGGCGCGTGGAGCCGGGCCGCAAACCCGCGGGACGAGGGCACCCGCGGATAACGGCTCCCAGCGGGAGCTGGGATGTGTGCGGACACCAGCCCAACCCACCCGGCCTTCCCAAGGCGGAACCCAAACCCCGCTCCGGGATTTGATGCGGATTTAGGTACATCTGCAATCTGAATATGCTAAAGCCACATTGCATGAGCGAGCTAACCACCTGCACACACAAACCCAGCAGAGCTCAGCGCTGAGATGGTGACAGGGAGAGCGGAACACCGGGATCAGGAAGGACGAAGACCAGGGTGGCAGAGCCCGAGCACTCTGCACACACTGCAAGAATGTAAAACAGCCTTTACTGGCTGTAATTAAATACCCTGGTAAGACCGTAAAGTAAGAAAAACCTCACTATAAGAGTCTCATCTCTAAAAAAGGATGCAACACAGAAAAACAAAAGGATTTGCCAAACAAATTAAAAGGAGCAGTTAGAAATGTAACACGCGTGTATGCAGCAGCTGATGGGAAGCTCGTGCGGGAGGTGCAGGGCTGCGGCGTGCAGGACCGTGGGTGTCTGTGCGCGAGCGGCCGCGCGGGGAAAACGAGCGCAAAGCGGGTGGGAAACGCCGACGCGCAGCCCTGCGGGACGTGGGGAAGCGCAGGACGGGGAAAGGCAAGGAAAGAAAGTTGGGAAAGAAAAGAGAGCAGAAAGGTGAAGAAAATCTAATGACTTAAATGCAAAACTAAGTAGGGAAAAAAAAATCAAAGATCAACTTGCAAATTACAGAATAAAGTGTTTTCCAAAGACACCTGGAAGCTTCCTAGATGCCAAAAAGCTATAAAAATACAGCTGAAAAAGAAAAGCTGAACTCGCTCTTTGAGCTGGTAGCTACCCTAACAAAGCTTAAGAGGGCATACACCTTGAAACCTTCCTTCCCGTGGAACAAACCTGAAGACTCACATCATTCTAAAGCGCTAACAACTCAGTAAACAGCATTCACAAGCAGGGATGGACTGAACAGTTCTGAGGTCTCTTCCTATCCCATCTTTGCAGGCAGAGCAGCCATACCCGTGTGCTTTGCCTCCTGGCGGGGTTTGTTTAGGAGCAGCTCCTGGGTCCCAACCACTGAAAACCTAAAACCAGGTTTGAAATCTGCCACAGAGTTTTGCCATCACGATAACCCCTTTCCCTAATGCCAACCTTCAACCTTTCCTATTGCAACTAAAGCAAACAAACCTCCTATTACTCCATGCACTACACCAAGTAGAATGTCACAAGGGTGTCGAAAGCCTTTCTGAAAAGCTCGTGAAATAAATCACTTCCCAGTCATCAGAAAGATCTGCCTAAAGGAAAAACAGCCTGGCGTGGAATGATTTATTATTCACCAGTTTTTACTAGCTGTTGATTATCTTCATACCTGCTAGAGGCTTACACCTATTCCTGAAATTCCGCAGGAACGATGCTGCGTGGCTGCTAAATCCCGATGTTCTTCCTGCTCTGCCCTTCTCTGCCTTTCAGGACAAACCCAACAGTTCTCGAAGATAATCTTGGAGATTTCAGCACTTATTACACTTCCCAAATACCCTAGAATGAAGTTCCAGCTGAAAATTAATTTGAAAACATTTCATCTACTTAAACGCTTCAGACTGATAGTGTATCTTCTGAACAGCTACTAGCTTGCCAGTTACCTACTCGCACTGACCTTTTCATTAAATACCACTGCAAAAAGGCCGAAGCTCCTCTTTGCAAACGAGCAGAACCAGGTGATGCACATTTCTAAGAACTCGCTCATGGAACTGCCAAGCCGAGGACGGCGGGAGGGATCAGCTCCAGGCCAGGATAAACGGAGGGGGAACAGATGATACCAAAAATAAACGAAAAAGGTCTCGGTGTGGTGGAAGGTTGGTTCACAGTAGTGTGGACCAGCACATCTGGTTTCTGTACTCAGGAAACAGCAGATATTAGCAGATTCCTGAATACATATGCTAGAACAGGGAAGAATAAATATATACCCAAGAATGTCACAAAGCGATGAGAACTTTTTCAGAGTCAACAAGTGGGTGAAAATAAGTAGTCTAGTTGATATATATGTATATATAAAATACAGATTTTCATAAAAAACTTTCAAATAAGTCACCAAATGCTGACATATTAAGTTGCTATAGGAAAGAGGTAAGATTTGATAAGAACAGTTTGCCAAATGGACAATGACTACTGTTAAGAATCCCTTGAAATTTTGCATTTTCAACACCTACATAGATAACCTGGAAAAGAGGGGCAGGAAAAAGTGAAGGATCATTCAGGATAGTCACAACTAAAATAAAACTATAACAAACATGGATAGAACGATACAATGCCAGGAATCCATGGCTGTGCCCAGCATCACGGCCTAACAAGTGCCAGGGCGCAGGCATTTCGTCACCTGTGCTAAGAATTCCCGGGATGGTCCCGGCACCCTTCTGCACCAGACGGTGCCGGGGAGCGCGGCTGCCTCTGCAGTTTGTGGTTTGTTTGGAACACGTGCCCTGAGGAAGCAGCACTGCAATGCTCAGCACATGGCTACAGAGGGACCTTCGCTCTGATCTCGTGGGGTCTTTTCCACGGCCACTCTTCGGTGGCTATCCCGCCTGACCAACCTACCGAGATAAAGAAGGGGCTTTCGGACTGTAACACCTGAAGATTCAAAGGGGCTTTTGGAAGGCGAAACGCAGGTCTCAAAGCACGATGCTGCTCCCAGGGGCGTGGGGAGGCGGTCACAGCGCGCTCGGGGACACTTTGAAGGCAGTCGCTCCCGCAGAGGCCGCGTCCCCGGCACGGCTGGGCGCGCGCTGCAGAAGCCGGCGCCGCGGCCGCTCTCCCGGGCGGCAGCGCAGAGCCGCGGCGCCGCGGGCCTTACCTCCGTGCCCGTCGTACACCGAGAACATGGCTGTTTCGCTGTCCAGCTCTGGGATGCAGTTGTGAGCGTCCTGGAAGAGAGAGCAAAGCCTGAGAGACGGCAACCGCACCGGGCGGAGAAGGGAACACGTGGGAATGGGGATTCTCAGGTCTAGAGAGAAGCAAGAAGCCTCCTTCCACGTCCGGGGAAAGCGCATCCCGCAGCGCTCGTGAGGAGGGGGCAGAGATGCCGCCCGTTCCGGGGCTCCTGCGCTGAGCAGCAGCCGGGCCTCCCTGGCTGTCCCGTAACTCCGGGTATTGCGACGCGCAGGCTGGAGTCAGCCCCCTCCGCCGCTGCCTGCGGGGCCGCCGTCCTGCTGCGGCGCAGCGACGCGGCTGCTCCTTCCTGCGGCACCGGCTGCGCCGCGGCTCGATCCCGGGAAGCACACGGAGCCTGCGCTGAGCCGAAGCGCAAGGCCGAGCGCCGCCTCCCGAGGCTCTCGGTGCCGCCAGCTCTGCAGAACCCACCGAGGACACCGGAGGGCTTGTGCAGGACATTCCTGGCACAAACACAAACCTTCCTCCGGGGCCCCGCAGCGCGAGGATGAGCGCTGTGAAACTGTGCACGACGCTGCCGCGAGCACCATTTGAAGGCACCACACAGACTTTAAAGCCAGGTGCCCGCCTCTTCCATCCCTGGGTCAGCAAACCAAGCCTGGCTACTCCAGCACTTCTAGCATTTAACAGTTTAGCTAGAAAAGGCACTGGCCAAAGATGAACATAAGGATATACGGCACTCGCATGGTCACCTCTTGGAGCGTTTACAAAGCTGGAAAGGCAGAAAAAAACACAACAAAATAATTGGGATAAGTCCCAGGTGACTAAGCAGCAGTTTAATTAGCGCAAGTAGAGCGAACGCTGCTGGGAAGAAAACCCGGCCCTGGCAGCGGGAGCGGTGCCGGGGCGGCGCTCGCAGAGCGCTCATGGCACGTGGCGGCCCCGCGCCAGGGCGGCCGGGAGCCCCGCGGGCACGAAGCCGCCGGCCCGTCCGCAGGCTGCGGAGCGCCCGCTCCCCGGGACGGGCAGCGGGAGCGCGGAGCCGGGGCCGAGCGGAGCCAGCGCCGAGCGGCTGCGCGGAGCCTCGTTCCACCAGGGCCGCATGGAGCCAGCGCCGAGCGGCCGCGCGGAGCCTCGTTCCACCAGGGCCGCATGGAGCCAGCGCCGAGCGGCTGCGCGGAGCCTCATCCCGCGCCCTCCCGCGCGGCCCCGCGTCTCTCCCAGCTGCCTGGCCAGCTCCCAGGACAGCGCCGGGACCCGCACACGCAGCCGGAACGGACGGTGCTTTGAGAAATCTCCACGTTCGGAGCCAATTCCGGCGTGTTTTGAGGCAAGGGCTCCTTCCCGGAGCGCAGGAGCAGTGCAACGACACCGCACGCAGGATGCCTGGTCTGCGGAGGCCCAGCCGCAGCCAAGAGCTCGGAGCGGCCCCGTGCAGCCGCTGCCCGGGGTTCCTGCACCCCCGCAGCCGAGCGCTCCTCGGCTGTAATGCAGCCTTCCCCTTCTCCTCGGTCACCTGTAGCGCCCAACACTGTTTTTGGTCCCCCTATTCTTTGCCGCCAGAATCTCTTACTCACAAATAACCTCTTTAGACCAAGAGCGGGTAGTTTTGCTCACATTGCACGCTTCCCTTCCCTCCAAAACGTGAGTTAGAGCCAACAGGTACCTCCTTCCCGCCGCCTTCGACTGCCTGCAAACCCCGCCGCCGCTCGCGCACGCTGCGGCTTCACCAGCGCAGCGCGGAACTCACCAACGCAGCACCCGAGCGCTCTCCGTCCCCACAGCAGGGAGGCAGTGCCATTAAACGTGAAGAAAATGGAATTCGCAACCAAGACGAGATACAGCGATGAACACACCTCCGGCATGTGAGAAGAGGCAAGAGAAGCCCCAGATTCTGCCGGGCGCTGCACGGAGCCACGAGCAGCCTCTCGGGCTGCCGGTCTGTGGGCACTCGTGGCAGGTCCGGTTCAAGCCTCCCTCCCGCCAGCGCCCCGGCTGTGACGGCGCGGGGGACATCGGCGTTCTCGGGCCAAGGCCGCTGGCGGGCGCGGGCGGCACCGGGACCCCCGCGAAGGCCAAGGGCGGCGGCGCCGGCCCCGGGGCGGGCGGCAGCCCCGCGCGGCGCCTCGCGGAGCCCTCCCCGCGTGGGGGGCTGGGGCCCGGGCAGCGGCTCCCGCCGCCGCGGGGAGCGGAGCCCGCGCGGGCCGGGCGGGCGGCGCCGTCACTGCCGCCCCGCGGCGCCGCGGTTAACGGCGCGGCCCGCAGAGCCGCCCGGCAGGACGCGCCGCGGGCCGGGACGGAGCGGCCGCCCGGGCTGCAGCGCGGGAGGCTCCTGCGGCGGGAGCCGCGCGGCGGCGGGAGCGGGACGCGGCGGCGGGAGCGGGGCGGTCCCGCACCCACCTCCATGGAGACGCGCCAGCCCTGCATGGCGCTGAAGCCGAAGTGCAGCGGGCGCGGGCCCAGCCCGGCGCCGTCCCCCGAGCTCTTCACCGTGTTGGGCTGCGACAGGTAGGCGCCCATGGCGGCGCCGAGCCGGCCGGCCGGGCCGCGCGCGCGGGCGGCTCCGAGCGGGCGGCGAGGCGCGGCGGGACCCCCCGGCGCGGCGGCAGCGGAAGCGGCGCGGCCGGAAGCGCGGGCCAGAGCGGCGCTGCGGGCGGGGGAGCGCGCGCACGGCGGGCGCGGCGACCGGAAGTGCCTGCCATAGAGACTGCGCATGGGCTAGAAGGGCCCGGGGAGGACCTTGTGATGGCAGTGGCGCCTCCTGCCGGGCCGAGCCGAGCCGAGCCGGGCCGGGCCGGGCCGGGCGTGGCGCCGCCCCCTCCGCACCGCGAGTTCCCTGGCCCGGCCCGACGCGCTGCGCGGGGCCTCGGCGGCGCCTTGGGGCGCGGCAGCTCCCTAGGGGAGGGGGACACGGCCGGGGGGGGGGGGGGGACACACGACAGGGCTCCAGGGCGGGGCCCCTCGGGCGGGGGGGAAGGGGGCGAGGCGGAGGCCGCCCCTGGGCCTTACAGGCCGCGCGCATGCGCCCCCTAGCGGCCGCTCAGCCTTATATAGCCGGGCGCCCCGCCCAGCGGCCAATCGGCAGCGGCTGACGGCGCGCGGCAGCGCCCTCATTGGCCCGCGGGCGGCGCCGCCCCGCCCCACGGCGCGCGTGACGCAGCGCGGCGGTTGGCGGCCCCTCGGCGCACCGGCGTCGCGCTCGGAGCGGGAGGCGGCGGCGAGCGCGGAGCGAGCGCGGCCCCGGCCCGACCCCCGCCCCGATCCCCCCCGGCCTCGCCGCCAGGCCCGGCCCGCCCCGCAGCATGTCAGAGGGCGAGGCTAAGCTGCCGAGCAGCGGCTCCGACCCCAAGCCCGAGCCCGCCTCGTCTGGGCCGGGCATGACCTCGGTGTCGCCGCCGGTGACTTCGGCGGCGCCCCCAGAGGAGGAGGAGGAGGAAGAGGAGAGCGAGGACGAGTCCGAGATCCTGGAGGAGTCGCCGTGCGGCCGCTGGCAGAAGCGGCGCGAGGAGGTGAGAGGAGCCCGGACCGCGGCCTTGGCCTCGCTGCCTGCCCGGGCCCAGCCCGGGCGCGGCGGGGAGGCCGGGGCCCGCGCGGAGCCCGCGAGCAGCCGTGGAGAACCCCGGGGACCGGGGCCTGCGGGGCTGCCGCGCAGGGCCGGCACAACACAGGGCAGCCCACGCGCGGCAGGGAAGGTCTGCCGCGGGCCCGGGGGCAGGGGCTCGGAGCGAGGTCAGCCCCCGGCCCTGCCTCGGCTCGGCTGAGCCCCGCGGTGCTGCAGGAGCCCCGGCAGCACGCGCTCCTGGCGAGGCCGTGCGGGGGTCTCCATGCTCAGCTCTGCTTTACGCTGCCGGAGATGTTCTCCGTGGTAATCCGAGCCCGTGGGCAGGAGCTGATTTTTCCTGTGATGCCGCGTGCAGGAGAGGCTGCGGGAAGCAGTTGTTCGGTGTGTGTTGCCTTTCCAGTGTGCTTTACTTGCTGCGGAGCCCTCTGACACATAAATCTTCACTTCTTTCCAGGCCTTTCTGTGCTGTCCCAGGTAAATTGATAGGTTTGGTGGGTGCCAGTGTTTCCTTTGTGTTTCAGTTCCCTTGTATGCGGGCAAGCCTAGGCCCAAAGCTTGGAAAGTTCCCTATGGTGTTGGCAGGGCCGGGTCTCTGCGGGGCCGGGCGCGTTGCTGTAGTTAGCGCAGGAGCTTCGCTCCGGGCATGCAGGTGTGTGGCAGCAGAGGGGCTGCTGACGGTCACAGAACGAGCTGCTGCCGGCATTAGGGTACCCTGCCAGCCTGCCCTCGCCCAGGCTGTGCGGCCTTCCTGCGGGAAGTGTTGGGCACTTGTCCGTCTGACTGGGACGGGCCGCAGCCGCCTGCGTGCGGCGGTTCTTACGTGTCCTGGCAGCGATCGCACACTAAATCCTGCTTTGTTCCTCAGCTGTGTGCACAAAGCTGGGGTTTGGCTGGACCGGGCTGTGCAGAGCAGCGTCCGGGGACCTCGGGTGCCCATGGAGCCCTGGAGCAGGGCCCTCCTGCTCGGCCCTTCCAGCGCAGAGGCAGTTCTGAACACCAGCCTCGCTTCCGGAGCGTCCCAGGGAAAAGCACCTGTGGGGCTGGAGCGGTGCCCGTGCCGGCGGCCAGCACGGCGCGGGCTGTTCCCGTTGGTGTCTCCGTACGGACAAGCTCCCGCCCCCCTTGGCGGCGGGGAGGCCCCCCTCCGCGGAAGAGGAGCATCTCTCGCTGCCCCATTCTTGCCCTCGACCGTGCTGCGTCCCGGGTGTCTCCTCGGGTGCTTTGGAGGCAGCCGCCCGCGCCGGTGCCCGCGGCTGCGCCCGGCCCGTGCCTGTCGGGGCTTCGCGGCCTGTCCCTCTGGGTTTGCTCGTCCCGGGGAGGGCACGGGGCGGTCGCCGTCTCCTCGGGACGCCCGTGGCCGCTCGCGGGGCTGGGCCGGGCCTGCGCGTGACGCGGTAGCAGGGTCGGCGCCCCGGGGGAGCCCGGGGGAGCCGCGGGCGCTCGGGGCTGCGCAGGGCGCCCGGTTCCGGCCCGGGCAGGGACCGGGCCGCGGGACTCGGGGCAGAGTGACGCCTCCCGCAGCCAATGGGCGGTGGCGAAGCGGCATGACATCACCGGCGCCCGCTCCCATAGGCTGCCCCGGCCCGTCGCCTAGCAACGGCCGCGGTCCCGCCGAGCCCCTGGCCTGAGGGCGGGTACCCGGGAGGCCGGGCACGGTGTTCCCGGGAGGCCGGGCACGATCCGGACGCGCTTCCCAGGGTGGTTGGACACGATCCCCTCGGAAGGCCGGGCACGCGTCCCGGGTGGGCCAGGCAGTCCCCGCGTGCAGGAGCGGCGCTGCGAGGCGGCCGGTGCAGCGGCCTCTCCCTCCTGGATGCCCTCCCGGAGCTCCTTTCATCCCTGCTCTTTGTCTGGCCGCAGTGATCCAGGTCACACGGAGCTGAGCAGCCCTCGCGAGGCCCCGGTTCCTGGTGTGCTTGGTCGTAGTGGGCGCCTTCAGCTCGCGGTGCTCGGGCTGGCTCCAGGAGAAGCTGGTGGCTCTGTGGAGGCTGTCTCGGGGGACACAAGGGAAGAAGCCGTTCTGCTTACGAGCGCAATTGAGCTAGCGGGATCGCAAAGCCCAGCAAAAGGGCAGCGGAGGCGGGTGATCCGTCACGCTGCGGCTGCATCAGCCCAGCGTAGAACTCGTCGGCAGATGCAGCCTGGGGCCTGTTGGAGCTCCCGTGCCCGCGCTGGGCTGTGCTGCGGCGGCCGTGCAGCTTCCCGGAGCCGGGAGCCCTGCGGAGCGAAGGGTGCGAGTGCTGCGAGGGATCAGCGCTCTGCTGAGGCTAAAAACCACCGAGAAGGTCCGCAGCTAAGCGCTGTTGTGCCTGGCTGCGGGGCTAAGGAGCTGCCCTGTGCCCAGAGCTCGCGGTGCCTTTGCTGGTGGCTGCCCCTTGGATAGGCCTTGCGGGCAGGAGTGAGGAGCTGCGGCTGCTCCGGCAGTGTGTGTGTGTCTGTTCGCATGTCTGTGTGTCTGAATCCCTCTGTCTGCTGCATTTAGGCTACCTCGGAGGAGCAGGAGCTCCCAATAGAGATAAGCTGTAGCAAAACGTGCATATCTCGCTTTCAGCCTTCTGTCGGGGCAGGTGTTAAAGCCGAAGTGCCTGCTAGGCCCTGGGCCTCGTGCCTCTTCTCCACAGCAGCTGCACAGATCCAGAAGGAGACTGGCCCAAATACAGTCATCAGAAAAGTAATGTCCGCTGCAGCAGAATCCTCTTTTTGTGGATTTTCACCCCGCTGTGACGGTGCGGGGCTGGTGGGCCCGTGTCACTAGGGGGGACCACCCCATGCACAGACTGGACTCTTGTAGCTTGTCACCTGCGTAATAGCTGCCTCGGCACCTTTTGTGGGCAGCAAAGCACGGAGCGATTGCACAAGCCAGACATTGTATTAATTACTTGCTGACATTGAAGGTCATCTTTTTGCCTGGAAAGCTGCCGCCGTCGGTCGTGGCTGCTGGGGGTTGGCGGTGGGGAAGCCGGGGGGTTAACCCGGCTGGTTTGGTTTCCCGTCAGTGTTCAGGAGGTGCGTGATGCTGCGCGGGCGCAACGCGCTGCGGCGAGGAGCGCTGCCCGTGCTGGGCTCCGCTCTGCCCGCGCGGCCTCCTGCTTCACTGCAGCTCGCCTGCCCGCCGCAGAGCAGAGCCGCGAGGAGGAGCGGGAGCGGAGCCCCGCCGGGAGCAGGGGGAGCGGGGCAGCGTCGCGGCAGGGCCGTGCCGGCCGTCCCGTCGCCGTCTGTCCTGCGGCTGCAGCGCGCGTGCTGGCCGGCTGCTCCGGGGCGCCTGTGCCACAGGCTCCGAGCGCGGGGCTGTTTGTGGGGCGGCGGGAGGCAGCCTGGGCTCGGGCAGCCGCTGGCGGCCTCCACGGAGAGGCCTGGCCTCGCGCCTGTCCGGTCCTTGTTCTGGGCTGGGCGCTGTTACCAGCCCTTCTGCGAGCGCAGCCACTGGAGCACTTCTCACGATGCCCCACGGCAGTGAATGCCGAGACCCACACGATCTTTTCTGTCTCATTCCTGAAGGTTTTTTTTATATATATATCAATGCATCTGTGCATGCAGTGGCAGCCACGTTTGTATGTTTTTGACTTTCTCTCTCTGGTGCTCTCTACGGTCAGGTAAACTCAACAAAATGTAGTCGTCCATCGTTCCTTTTCCCAACTGTGCTGGTGCTGGAGCGCAGGCTGGGGTGACGAGGGTCCCTGCACCGGTACCATGGTGCGGGCTCGGGGTGACGAGGGCCCCTGCACTGGTACCATGGTGCGGGCTCAGGGTGACGAGGATGCAGGCTGGGGTGACGAGGGTCCCTGCACCGGTACCATGGTGCAGGCTCAGGGTGACGAGGGTGCAGGCTGGGGCTGACGAGGGCCCCTGCACTGGTACCATGGTGCAGGCTCAGGGTGACGAGGGTGCAGGCTGGGGTGACGAGGGTCCCTGCTCAGCCGGGGCTCGGCTGGGGCGCAGCGCTCGTGGCAGGTCAGGCTGGTGCCCCATGGCACCTGCGTGGCCGTGCTCGAGCCTCGCCACCTTTCCTGGCAGATGCCCCCGCAGCTCTCCCTTGGGCAGAGGGTGGCAGGCCCTGCTGAGCGCTGGGTTCCAGCTGCCGTGACGGGCCCTGGGGACGGACGCGGAGCTGGGGCACTGGGTGCCCCGAGGAGCCCGGCCGGGTGCGACGTGCTGGGGCTGCCTCATCGTGCTCCGTGTCTCTGCTGCCTGTTTGCTCCTCGTGGGGCTCTTGGCTCCTTGAGCCACTTCTCATCTGGAGCCAGTTGATGCTTTTCTGCCTCTGGGTTTGCATTTTTCCAAGGGGAGCAGAGTGTGGGATGCTGGTGGATGGATGCTCGTGTTCCCCAGGGCTGGAATCTGGTGTTCGGCAGCTGTGGTGACTGAAAGGAACTTTCTGCAGCAGTAGGGATGAGCTCGAGCCTGTCGCTTCCAGTCACAGATCCGCCCTGTCCGGGATGCGCGGGACGCCAGGGCTCCGGCGAGGAGCTGCCAGACCTTCCCGGCTGGCGCGGGGGGCTGTCCCGGGTGCTAGCGGCGGTTTGCGTGGCCTGGGACGCGCTGCTGCAGCCCCGGGACGGCTTTGCCACCTGCCTGGGGCTTCCTGGAGCAGAGCAGCCCTGCAGCCGGGCCGGCAGGGCGCTGCGTGCGGGACTCTGCTCTGCAGCCCCTTCCTGCGCTGCGCTCGGAGCCGCGGCGCTCCCGGCCTGGTGGTGCCGCGGGGGGAGCGGGCGCAGCCGGAGCCGCCGCTTATCCGGCTCTCCCGGGCGGCCGCGGGACCGGCCCCGTTCTGGGCATCGCCGCTTGCAGCAGGCTGCGCCTGGCGAGGAAGGAGCTCAAACACCGTAGTTTTGAGTTTTTTTTATTTTTTTTAACATGGGTTGGAGTCTCTCTTATTACTCTCTCTCTGTATATTTGTGTATTTATCTTCTCCTGATTGGAGGCATTTCAGCAGCGTCTGCCAGGTTCTCTGCCTGCAGTTGGTTACCAAACCTCCTGTCCTGGCTGAACGTCGCTGTCGGGTCTGTGCGCTGGCGCACCCGTGGGACACGGCGAGCAGAAGGGCAGTGTCACTGGAGGGCTCTCTCTGGCGCTTTCCCGTCTCGCAGAGGCAGAATGTTGCTCCATCTTTCTCTCTCCTGGGTTTGGGTGGCTGAGCTAGAAGGGCTGCAGGGAGCCGCCGCTCCAGAAGAGGAATGGGAGATGGTTTGGGATGGCCCGCAGTGAGCGGTTCAGGAACGGTCTGCAGCAGATGCTGTATTTGGGCTGCTGCACATGGCAGCTACAAACGCACCTGCTTCCGTTAATTGGCTTAATCCCTATTTGCAGCCATTTTTGCTTCTGGCACTGAAAATACTGTGTGGCGGTTGGCTCAGCTTTACAGCTTGATTGTGCGCATGCAAGGATCGAGAGCGTCTTTCAAGTATGATGTTTGATCACCTTATTGGGCCCCCTTATAATGAGAAACATTAAATAATTACTTTTGATTTTTCTCCATGCCGCACATGTTTTTTATAACTTTAACCATGATCTGTGCTCACAACAGTATGTATTTTCTCATGGCATTTTCTGTTCCTTTCGTGGTAACCATCGATAGTGATTTTTCACACCTACGGAAACCAAGCGGTGTCTTGCAGAGCTCCCTGCAAACGGGAGGAGCCGGTGCGGTTCCTGCCCGTGCTGCTTCCCCGTTCACGCCGCTCGGGAGCGGGCGCCGCGGGCGCCGTGCCGTCCTTGGCGAGAGCCGTAGTAACGGGGCGATGGGAGTTGAGGCACCAGCCGGTTAGTGTCACCTTCCTGACACCTCAATTTTCTACTCTCTCGTGGTGTGTGTGTTTTTTTTTTTTTTTTTTTTTTTTTTTTTTTTTTTTACCCTTTGGGAGTAAGGAATGGAGAGTTTCTGCCCAACATTGAATCTCTCTACAGCTGGACTCCCTGTACTTGTTTGCAATGGTAACGTGCTCATTGTGTGCGCTCTTGCTGCTGTTGATTTTTCTGCCTCTCCACTAAATGCATGTGCACATTTGGCCCTTTAGGCTCCTGATAAACGGCTCATATATCCAATTCTGTTGCGCATGGTGTGGATGGGAACTGTGTGGTTTCCTCGTGGTGTGTGAGCAGCTCTGTTGAACGCAACTCGTCATACCTTTATTTTAAACAGAGCCGTTGCTGCCCCGCTGACAGCAGAGTTATTGTTGGGAGCTGTAAATGCGGTGCTGCCCTGGCGCGTTGCTCACCGCGGCTCTCGGCTGGGCAGAGCGGGGTTGTGGGCGCGTCGCGGGGCTCGGGGGGCGTCGCGGGGCTCGGGGGCGTCGCGGGCTCCGGGGCCGCTGTCGCTCGGAGCGAGGCCGGCCCAGGCGAGCGGCTCCGTCCCGGCCGGGCCGCGCCGGGCTGCGGGGCTGCTGCGCGGGGTGGATGTCGCTTGCCGCGTTTCTCGTGTGTCTGCTTGTGAAAAACGGCCTCTGGCTTTTGCTCAGGACTGCAACTCCACCGGATTGCTGCATGTGGAATTAGGAGTGAGAAGAAGCTCAAAGGATCTTTAAACCTGCGTTGGAATAGCCGAGATTTGCCGGGTTTGGTGCATACGCCTCTTTAGTGCTCATGAGCTTTTCCTTCCCATTTGCCTCCGCATTCTTGGCTGGAAGAACCAGCTATTGTGCTGATGATGGTCGGATTTTCTTTTCCATGTACTTGTTGATCTGTGCACTAATCAATATAGCCATGGTCATAGCTTGGTTTCTTCCCTTCCTTGAGATTGTTATCTTAGTGATTTTAATTTCTTTTTGAATGATCACCCTGCGTGTGCAGGGGGATTGGACTAGGTGACCTCTAGAGGTCCCTTCCAACCTTAAGCATTCTATGATTCTATGATTGCTAACTTATGCCTTGAAGAAGCAGCATTTGAACCTTATTCATTCTTCTCTCCTCCTAACTACTTAAATCTACTTTAAATATTTTTGAGTTTCCTCAGGTGTTGTTTGTGTAGATAAAGGGCTGCGTTATTATTTTAGTTGTAAATCTGTTGCAGTGGCAGAACTGCTTGCTCTGTCTTATGTTAGAAATCATGTTAAACAGAGTCTAGTTAAACTCTTTCCGTCATCTATTGAAAGCCTGCCTAGTTAACAGGGCTTTCCTGGGAAAGAGGCTGGTGCTCTGCAGGGAGGGCGTTTTGCAGCCCTCGCTTCCCTGCGGAGTCGCGGTGTCTTCAGGAACGTGGCTGCTCGCTTCACGCCAGCCTTGCTATGATGGAGCTTTGCTCGCTCTTGGTGGGTTCTCCCCGTGGAATTCTGGGTTCCTTCGATCGTTCCTGCCCCCCCGTACGTGGGCACTTTGTTGTCTTTGCTGGGGCCCTCAAAGCACCAGTGCAATTAAAACAGCCCCATTGGAATGTCCTTGCAGGCTGTTGAGGCTCGAGGGAGGCGGTGAGGTGGGCTGGCCCTGCACGCTTACCCTGGGCATCAGGAACCCCGTGCACTGCTCCCGTGCCCTGCGGCGCTTGCTCCCTGTACCAGGTCCCCGCACGTCCCTGCACCCGGCGGCGTTAGCTCCGCAGACCAGGTCCCAGCGCGTCCCTGCGCCCAGCGGCACTCGCCCCTTGGCCCGGCGTGGAAGGCAGCAGTTTGAACGCCCCTTCCTGATGTTCCCCTGCCTGGCCAGCTTTGCAGAGGTCTGGCATTTGTACTGGCCCACTGCGTCCGTGATACAGTGATGGCCAGGAGCCTCTGAACTGTCACCTGTGGCACTGGCATCAGTCCATTGGCCACCAGGAGCCCCTTGGGCAGCGTCGCCGCAGCCCAGCAGAGGGTGCGGGCCAGGTGCCGGGTCCTGCTTCACGGGGGCTTCGGGCTCGTTGTGGGGCCTGGGGAGGCTGTGCAGCAGGATGCAGCACCCTGCCCTGCTCTTGCCTCCCCGCTTGTCTGCCTGCATTCTTCCCTCCTTGCTCCTCTGCCCAAACCGTTTATCACCTCCTGGATGGTTTCTACCCTGGTGATGTCAGCTGGGCTTGGTGTCCTGAGTCATACGTGATGCCTTGTGGTATCGCCGGTGAGTCACGGAGGCGGCTCCGTTTGGTGAGCCGGGCCGGGGAGGGAGGCACTGGGCTCCGCACACCGCGGGCTGCGGCCTCGGTGAGCGTCGTGGTTGTCACTGAGGTTCGCAACCAGCCCGCGAAGCAGCGGCCCCACAGCCGTGCGGGCGGCCCGCGGAGGAGGAGGCGGCTGCGGGGTGCAGGCACGGCCGTCGCGGCTGGGCACGGTGCTGCCCTCGGCTGCCTCCGGACATCCCCCTTCACTGACTGGTTGCACAGAGGGATCTGGTGCTGCTGTCATTCGCCAGCTGGTTTTTTTATTAAAATACGAGTCACAGGATGATCAAGGTCGGAGGAGAGCTCTGGAGAGCCTGTGCAGCCCCCGCACGAGCAGCGTCCCCTCGAGCACGGGACACGGGTCGGTCCGGGCGGCTGCGGCGGCTCCAGAGCCAGTGGCTCCGCGGGCGACCCGCTCCGTCCTGCGGCCCCCTCGTGCTCGGGGCAGCCTCCCGGGCTGCAGCTTGTGCCCGTTGCCTCTTGTCCTGCCGCCGGGCTATGCTGGCAGGAGCCCCGTGCTCATGACTCCCTCCCCTGGGGATCTGGACGCGCTGACGAGCCCTCCAACCTTCCCCTGTCCCAGGGACAGGCTCTGCGCTCTGCTCGCACAGGCCCCGGCTCCTGGACACAAACAAATCCCGCCCATGGTGGTGGGCAGTCGGTTCAAGTTGTTAATGTACTGATGAAATAACCAGTGAAGGGGTATTCCCGTGTCTAGCCCAGTGATACCTGTGGATGGATGTTTCTGTCCGTTCCCCGTTGGCCTGTACACGCAGCAGCGGGAATGGAGTAAGTTTTGAGAAGTCTTTGTGCTGGGTGAGAAGCTCCGTTGTGAGGGGAGCGAATGCGAGACACCCTCTTGGGAGCAGAGAGGAGCGGAGCGCCAGGACGTCGCGGAGCTGCTGGGAGCGCGGAGCGCTGGCTGAGCCTGCGCCGTGTCGGGTGCGCGGGGGCTCTCGTGGGGGCGAAGGGGCCCTGGGTGCGTGGCCAGGGGACGTGGCGTTGTCATGACTGACGGTTCGCAATGAAGCAGGTAAATCCCACCCAGTCTTCCCTGCTCTCAGTGCGTACTGAGGCAGAAATCACCTCAGATCACACCATGTTGCCCAGTACAAGGGGGCTTCAACCGTGAGCCTAACTTCAGCCTCTGGAATAGCACGGGCAGGGCGTCACAACAGGGTGCCCTGGATGCAGGGACACTGCGTGTGCCCGATGCCATTGGCAGTGGGTCCCTCCCGGCGTCCAAGTCCCTGCGCTGCCCGGGCATCTCCACTCCGCGCTTCCTCCGGGAACGCGTGTTTTAGCAGTGTGTGTTCGTGCGCGCACGTGTGCGCCTGTGTTTTTGTTGTTGTTCCAGGTGCGGCTGTACTTGTGCCAGATTAACTCTTGAATTTATTGACTTGAAGTTGTTAGCAGTTTGAATTGTGCAATCCCTTCCCAAGTCTCTTCCTAATTTGCTGTTTTGCCTTTGTTCCTCTGTGCTTGGTTCAATTTCCTTTCTCCCGTGTTTCATTTATCAGCACGCTTCTGTGGATTCCCCCAGAAAGTCATGGCTGAGTTTCGGAGCCTTTTTTTTTGCATCCCTTTCGTTTGGTTCAGAGTTCCTGTGGTAAAATGAACTGTAATTATCATAAAACAAAAGAGCAGATCTGCAGAGCAGATCAATACCAAAAGGCAGCTTTTACCCCAAAGTGGTGGTAAGTTTTGCTTCAGCTCTGGTTTCTTACTATTTGACCTGTAGTGATTCCCCTTCGGTTGTGCCCATTCTTGAGATAGATGTGGACAGTGCAGACTGGGACGTGCGGACGACCTGCTCTGGGGATCTGCATCACTCTAAAAGTTCATAAGAGTCAAGGGAACGGCGTATAAAACGGGAACGGCGTAAAACAGGTGGTCTCTTACTGATTGGATCTTGCATCTGCTTCCATCCTTCCTGCCCAGGTGAATCAGCGCAATGTCCCAGGGATCGATAATGCCTACCTGGCCATGGATACGGAGGAAGGCGTCGAGGTTGTTTGGAATGAGGTTCAGTTCTCGGAACGGAAGAATTTCAAGCTTCAAGAGGTAAGCGGAGGGTCTGGGGCCAGGGCAGGATTTATAGGTGTCAGGGGCCTCTCGTGGGTTATTGCCCAGACTTGCAGCTCCTCTGCAACAGGAATGCTGTGCTGCCGAGATGTAGGAAAAGCAGCTTAAGCCCAATCTGCAGAAAAGGTGCAAAAAGCCCTTGCTGGGCTATTTCTGTGCACTTTTGTGTCTCTTTCCCTTTGTGACTGAGCAGCGCTGAGCTGAGGGCAGGATGTGATGGAGTCTCGTGCTGTTTGTTCTTGACGCAGTGGCTTGGCTGTATCGGGTTGTACATGGGTGCCCAAACCCATGAGAAAGGAAGATGTGGTCTGGGGGAGGTTGATGTAGCTTTGTCTCTGTTTTTCTGATGTTACAGGAGAAAGTTAAAGCAGTGTTTGACAACTTAATTCAGCTGGAACATCTGAACATTGTGAAATTTCACAAATACTGGGCGGATGTAAAGGAGAATAAGGCCAGGGTAAGTGAAGTGAAGGGTGCATTGGCCTTTCTTGCTCTTTGTATCCGGTGTGTAACTAGTGAAGCTGAGGGTAATGTCTCACCCTACCGCCACAGGTGATCTTCATCACTGAATATATGTCCTCAGGGAGCTTGAAACAGTTCCTGAAGAAGACAAAGAAAAACCACAAGACTATGAATGAAAAGGTAGCGCTTTTTTCTTTATTTCTTATACACCTTGTTGAGGCCCATCAGCCTCTGGAACACTGTTCATGAGCGTTCAGAGAGTTGCAGACTGTCTGGGACAGCTATTCCACCTGTTTGCCTGGTTTCCTGCTGTTGCGCAGCTTCTGGTGTGTGATGTGATAGGCATGTTCCATTCCATGTGTGCACGAGGGAAGGATGGAAGGGGTCTGTGCACAACAGGAGCATGGGGGGGAGGCCTGTTCCTTGATCCATGCAAGTGTGTGCACACTGACTTGAGCGTGGCAGTGCTGATCCCATCAGTCCTTAGCTTCCCACGCTCCGGTGCCGGAGGTGAAGGCGGCCAGGCAACGCCTGGGGGAGGGTATGTTCCTTCCCGTGGATGGGCTGTGGTTTAGTTCTTCTTCCATGGCCCCTTTTTCTGACCTTTGCTCCTGTCTGTAGGCCTGGAAGCGCTGGTGTACCCAGATCCTCTCTGCTCTCAGGTACGTGAGCTACAGGCGTTGGGGCTACTCGTACAGCCTCCCTACACCTGTGTGGGGTGTTCACAGCTACAGGCGCGTGCTGCTGCTTGTGAGCAAGCCTGGTGTGGTGGAACCTCACGGGAACGTCAGTCGCACGGCCCATTCCCTGCCCCAGGGATACATTCTGCAGGGTATCGCCTGTACTTCCCCTACCAACCACAGGCTCTCCAGTTAAACAACACTGAAAGTCTCCAAGGTGGCCCCAGTGGTAACTTACACCATAACGAGTATGTGAGTTGGGTATTAGGGAGCATTCTCTAGCGTGACAGAGTATCTAGCATTACAACTGGACTCTAACCAGGGCTGAGAAGACTTGAGCAAAGAAGTTTCAAACCAAATTCTGTGTGAGTGGAGCGAGGGAAGGTTTCTTGGCTTTTACGAGCCGCAGCCTTGCAGTGTGTGTTCTGCTCATAATTGTGGTGTGGTGGTGTTAGGAGTACACACAGAGCTGGAAAAATACAAATGCATGCAGAAGCCGTGGGGTGGTGTATTTCTTGATGTAGATCATCTGCAGGTGTCTTAGTGCACCCAGCAAAGCAGCATTGACTGTTTATTTTTATTTATTTAAGGCTGTTCTCAACCTGAGCCAGAGTTAGTGTGTAGTTGATATCAGTCTTGGAACAACAACCCAGACATCAGAGCGAGATTCCCACTCTGTAGAGAAAAATGTTCCCATGTGGCTAAATAGAGCTGTCCAGGCGTAGTTAGGGTTCCAGCAAGCTTGTTGGAGTTGACAGTCTGTGTTTGTGCTGGCTGCTAATATAAAAGCAAGCAGAGGGGGATGTAAAAACAGCTGTCTCAGATGTACCCGGGACCCCAGCCCTGGAAAGCTGTACTCATGCGTATTGGAAAGCATGGCAAGACGGGAACGTCTTTTGATGCTGTATGGTGGGGGCAGAATAAGGCTCCGAGTTCTTTGGTATAACGTTTGAAGACTCTCAGCATCCTCCCGGCTGTGTTTCTCCAGTACTGGGGCAGATGAGTCCCTCCTTTTCCTCTTGGTACTCTGGGTAGAGAAGGCTCCTTTTCTCCCCGGTTTTGGAGGCCAGTTGCTTGGCTGTCCTGAGTGCGTCCCAGTGCACTGCTCCGTGCACGGTCACTGCTGCAAATCCCTGGTGTGGAGCCTTTGCCCTCGTGCTCCCTTCTGACTTTACGGGGGCGGGGAGGGTGCAGGGAGGCTTCCTGCCTCGCCACGGGCACTGTCCTCACCAGGGTCTGTTGTGAATCTGCAGCTACCTCCACTCCTGTGATCCTCCGATCATCCATGGCAACCTGACCTGTGACACCATCTTCATTCAGCACAACGGACTGATCAAAATCGGATCAGGTAAGGCTCGTTAGACACGACCCTTGCCTGGGGGGGAAAGCTGGACCAGGATGGAACTGCTGGTTTCTTCCTAGGCTGTCTGGCATGGTAGGCATGAATGCACGTGTATTCCTCCAGCACCGTATCAGTTGCACTAGAGCTTGGCAGAAGAATTCACTGTTGCTTGGGCCGCCTTCAGGCACGGAAGGGATTGATCCTGCTACACTGGATCCTCTTTAGCCCCTTTTTCAGCTTTTGTTCTAAAAGGCCTGATCTGAGAAACGGTGCAGAAATGCTCCAGTTTCGTACACACATTGTGCTTGGATTCGTCTGCTCTGCCCTTCCCTCGCAAGCAGCGCTGCAATTCCATACACGTGGGGTTACCCCAGGCGCTGGGAGGCCTTGGGAGCTGTCTGGAGGGTGCTGTCCTCTGAGGCTCCCTGCAGGCTGCTGGTAATGGAATCGGGTATCAGCTGCCACTGTGGCTCATCCAGTGTCACCCACCTTGACTCAGGCTGCAGCCTGGTACCCTGCGCAGGCAGCCACCTGTGCTGAAACACAAACAGGAGAGGATTTTTCTAGTGGTGCATCCTTGGATGCTCTCTGCTGTTTCCTCTGCTTCCATCCTTGTGCCTCTATAAGTCCATCTGTGGCCAGGATGTGTTTATTCTCTGGCACTTGGCTTCGCCTTCCACTGACAGCCCTGCTGCCTGCTCTCTGGCCGCTGCAGGGATCCTCAGACAAGAGGAGTGTGTCCGTGCCAACCTGTAGACTTTTCTCTACGTGAGTTCTTGGCTTGATGCTGACAGTTTATGGGAAGGAATGCTAAGCTTTATCTATCATCTAAAAATAATTTCTCTTCATAAACCATAGACCTCTGGCTCTCTTGCCACCAGAGAGCTCTTGTACTGTCTCTTCATCCTGGAGTAGGGGTCTGTTATGTACAGAAGATGCTCGTTTCTGCCCGTGTGCAGGCAGGCTGGAAGAGGGCAGAAGGAGTGCGGGGCTCTGCGGGTGTCTGCACTTACTGCCCTTTGCACGGGTGGACATCGCAGGGTTCGTCTTATCAGCTTGCCCTGAGCTTGTCCTGCTGGGAGGACTTCCGAGAGCTGCATCCCGGTCCCTGCCTGCCGGCCAGCACAGCCACCTCCAGGGCCTTTAGCTCGGGCCGCTTGTGGACACTGCACGTTCCGCTGGAGAAGCGCGCGGGACCTTCCCTTTCCAGTCCAGTTTAAACGTGTTGTACTGCTGCAGTCTTCTGTACTGGAAGCCGACACTGTTTGCAAAAAATAAACCATTCCCAGCCTTGTAGCTCGGGTTGAGTCTTGGCAGGAGAGGGCAGGTCTGCGTGTTAGCAAAGAGGAGGCCGTTGGCGGGAGCGCTCGGCCCGAGGGGTGTCGTTCAGGGTCTGTCTGGAGGGAAGGCAGCTCCTCGCTGGCCGTGGTTCATCAGCCTCATCGTAGCTGTGCGTTTGCCTGCGCCCTTTTGCGCCGTGCCACAAGGAGTGGAGGTGCCAGCCAACGTGCCCAGGCTGGTGTCTCGCGGGGGGTCCGGAGTGTCCGTGCCCTGCCACAGCTGGATCCTCGGCTCCGGCAGCTGCAGTGTGCAGGAGCAGGACTCCATCCTGGTTGGCCCGGGCAGAAACTCTCCTGCTTCACTGGAGCTTGCCTTGCTCACCTGTATTCAGAAATGAAGCCGTGGGGGACTCTGCAACATCTGTCGTCAGGAGCTCTCCAAGCTGAACGGCCGCGGCCCGGCTGGGTCGGCGCTGTGCCAGCACCGCAGACTGTTCTTGTTCCTGCAGCGCCGACCCAGCCGGACAGACAAAGCGTTGTCACCAGAATTGCTGGCTGTGCCCTAGCTTGAGATTCTCGGGTACTGCTGACTGTGCAAGAGGCAGGTTATTTTCCTGTCTGGGTCCTACAGGGTTACTCTCAGGTCACTGGAAATGTTGGATTCGGGTTTATTGCTCTGTGTCGCTGGTTTTCAGAGGTGGCAGACATCTGAGAATTCTTCCCCATGTATTTGAAAGGAGAGGGGCAGTAATTCCGATGGGTTTAAGTGGACGTTGGCTGAGCGCGGTGTGCTGCTGTTCCCAGCACCGTTCTGGATCCCGCTCCTGAAGGCTGCTCTCCCCTCTGGTTGAAGCGAGGTGGAACATGCAGGGTACGAGAGGCAGGACCCTGGGGAAGGGAAGCCCCAGCGCCTCCCGCGAGATGAAGCGAGGGGGCCGCGGAGGAGCCGTCCCCGCGCAGCGTCCCTGCTCACTGCGCCGCCGCGGGCTGCTCACACGGGGCAGCCTCTGTCTGGCGCTTCCTGCTGCCTCTTCTCTTGCTGCAGAAGCACCACAAAGACTCAGCCCTTTTCTTTTGCTCTATGTACAGTTCTGGGTTAGTCTTTTATCTTTCCCAGGGACATTTGTGCACTGCGGGGTAAAAAGATTAATTTAGTAGTAAGGCTGTTCCTGTTGCGTTGAGTGCAGGGGGAGAGGTTGCAGCAAAGTGCAGCAGAGATGTGAAAAGAACCGTCAGGTGCAGGAGGTCATCTGGAAGAACAGGAGCGAGGAGGAGGGAGGATGTCTCGTACTGCTCGGCAGTGCGAAAGCCATTCTTAACCCATTCTTTTTTCTGACTTTTTTCTTTGCTGCATGAAGTAAATGTTAATAGATTTAAAGATAATCAAATGAGAGGGAGCTTTGAGGAATCTGTGAGAAGAGGAAAGACCCCTACAACTTCTAGACTTGATGTTGGTGCCTAGGAGATGGGAATGTTCCAGTTGCTTTATAGAGTTGTGGTCAAATTAAGTCATTCCTTGTGAGAATTCAGCACTGTTTCCCCATGCAAGTTCTTCTTGAGTTCTTAGCGCCCATTCCTCTGTCATGAGGGCGAGTTCTCTGTGCTGAAAGCTCATTTCCCTGGAGCTGGTTCTGGAGTCGGAAAGGGAACTTTCTTTGGGGTTAGCTGCTTTGCTGCCCTCGTTGCGGGGTGGGAGGGGGTGTCTGGGTCCGTGCGTGTCCGCACTGTTAGGGGAGCGGGGCCGCAAGGGGAGCGGGCTGCAAGGGGAGCGGGGCCGCAAGGGGAGCGGGCTGCAAGGCGGCTTCCAGTGTGACGGGCACGCGGAGCGCGAAGGAAGAGCCGTGCTTAGGTGAGGTGTTTGGTCTGCGTCAAGTACAGCAGAGAGCTGCTGCTCGCTGGTGGTCAGCACCTCTGTGAGACGTTTCCTGGAATTCGATTGGGAATGTAAGAACCAAACACAGCTGGAAAGAGGTGCTGGATTAGAATAAAATAAAAATAAAAAAACACTTAAAGCAGCTCTTAATGGCTTCAGGTGCCTTATGAGATCTGACCACGGATTAAATATAAAAATCTATAAAAGGTGCCACTTACTGCTTGCTCAGCTAGAGCTTTAGTAGCCGAGGTGTCCCCAGGGTGTGGGCGGGAGGTGCTGCTAGCTGGAGTGTTTGCAGAGCGCTCCGGGCGCGTGGCTGGAAACGCTTTCCTGCAGGGTTGGTGGGGCCTGGCTGCTGCCATGTCCGCAGCCTCTCCTCAGCTCCCTCCTGGGTGCCGGCTCACCTGCTCTTACCTGCTCTTAACTCTCACATTAAATGGTGCAGCCGGCTACGTAAGCACGGTTGCTGCTGCCCCGTGCCCAGGAGAAGCTGCTGGGGTGCGGGGGGTGGAAACGGGTGCGGATCGCTCGCCGGAGGAGCAGGATTTGCAGCAGCGCTGCCTCCCTTGTCCGTGCCCCTCTCCCGGGCCGGGGGCCGCGTCTCGGTCGGGAATGCTCGTGTGTCCCAGGGCGACGTGCGGCGGCGGTGGAGGCAGGGCCGGCCGCTCCGTCCTGTCCGCGTTTTGTTCCACCCAGCAGTCTGTAACGATATTAAGTGCTTGCTGTTTCATCAACTCATTGATTTCTGTCTTGTTTTACTTTCCGCTTACGGGCTGCTCTGTTACCAACAGTCTTTCATAGGATTTTTGCTAATGGTGAGCAAACTTCTCCACTCCTGTGGTGTGACTGTACTGCTATATGTGTGTATATATATATATATTTTAAATGTATATATATATAATGTGTATATATGTAATGTATGTTTTATATGTATATACACACGTGCCTTGCTACACACATGCACACTCTAGCTGTGATTTATACAGTGTTCCCTTGCTCTAAGGCTGGTGTGAAAGGCCTGTCCTGCTGGAAACGTCTGTCCGGCCGCTGCAGAGCGCTGCATCGTGCAGCCCCAGCCTTACAGGGAGGGAGCGCTGCCCTTTCGCAGTCTGCTGGGTGTTAGTTCTTCCCTCGTGTGCTGCTCCGTGGACCCCAGTGCATGCAGCTTCTGCATGTCGAGCCATCAGGTGCATTACTCCGAGTGAACTTCCCGTGTACACCTAGACTCTGCCCTGCTACTATTCTGCTAGGCTTGGCTGAGCACCACATCTGGAATAGTCTTTGCTTTGTGCTTAGATATCCAATTGCTTGCTTGTAGTTTTAACTCCTTAGACGTTTTCTTTTTAAGATGAATGTTTCGGTGAAATCTGTCCTGCTCCTGATGGCCAGAAAGATCTACCCCAAAAAATCCCTGGTTGTGAAGCTGGGCTTGCTTATTATTTTTTTCCATCCAAAACTCTGTTTTGGGGAAAACTTTGGCGTTCGCGTATGTATTTATCACCCGTCAGGGTGGTTCTTCGCAGTCAGAGCTCGTTTCAGCTCAGCCGCTCGGAACCCGTCAGGTGGCGGCGGGAGGAGACCGTGCCCGGGGGGCTCCGTGCCCGGGGGGCCCCGTGTCCGGGGGGGCTCCGTGCGGGTGCGTGTCCGGCCTCCCGGCGCGCTGCGGGCGCCCGGAGCCGTCAGCCGGCCGGGCCGCGAGGCCGCCGCGCGCAGGGCGGGCGCAGGGCAGGCGCAGGGCGTGCAAGGAGCCGCTCGAATGGGGAGCGGGGCAGCTCTGTGCGCAGCGGCACTCGGGTCTCGGACACTCGTCAGGAATGAAGTGGAAATGAACTCAACCAGATAAGGTGCTGATAGATAACCCGGGTGAATCCGCTGGGGCTGCCTGCCCACTGCGTGCCGGCGGGGTTTGTAGTTCTTATCTCACAGGTCCTCTTTGCCTGTTGTTGTGGCTGTGCTCGTGTTCTGCTGCAAACACCCTCACGCTGAATCCCAGCGTCGTTGCGGTTGGCAGGGACGCCGGAGATGACCTGCTGCAACCCCCTGCTCTGGTAGGCTCAGCGGGAGCAAACTGCCCGGGACTCTTCCCTCAGGTTTGGGATGTCTCCAAGGACGGAGACCCCACAACACCCTGCTGCAGTGTTCAAGCACTGTCACAGCAAAGAAGGGTTATTTGTGTCCGGACAGAAACACATTAGTTAAACTAAGAATGACTTTTATTTAACATATAAATGTCATCTATCCTTCCACAGAAAGTTTGAGAGAGGTGGTGGTTCCACTCTTCCCTTTCCTCGTTCGTTCCTGTGCCTCTGTATTTACTGGTGTGGAGCAAGGAGCCTCTCCAGCTCCACTGTTTCAGCTCCCTGATGCAAATGCTGCTGCTTCTGCCTTTGCTTTGAGGCGAAAGGGTTGGTTGTGTTTCAAGCAGGTGCTGGTTATGCTGTTCAGATGCAGGGCCAATGGATGTGACAAGGATAAACACAGGTAGAAGTAGTTGGGGGGTCTACAGTAAAATCCAGATAATTAGTTTAAAACTCCTGGACTAGATCTGCAGGGCTGCACGATGCTTAAACTCTGCTCAGTTTATATCTGCAGCTGCGTTTTATTTTTCACTTCATGTTTTTGTCTGTGGTCTTCAGTTTTGTACCTTCCTAGTTGCTTATTTTTTAGGCTGTGTTCCCCCTCATGAAAATGCACACATCACGTGCGTGCAAATGAAGTGAATTGTGAGATATCTTGGTTTTGTGCAGCCAAAATGTAAGCCAAGGGGCTTGACTTTGGTAGTGGTGAAACTCTGAGCATCTGAGCACAGAGGGCGATAATGTGGCATAACGTGTGTCCTGGCTCTGCGGCCATCCCTCCAGCCTTGCGGTCGGTGCAGGATTCGGGTCCCGGGAGTGCTGGAGCAGTGCAGCACAGCGGGATGGTTGGCGGTACCGAGCTCGCCTGGGCTGCACCTTAAAGAGCAGCTGCTGGCTGCCGCCCCCCATCCCCTGCTGGCTGCCACCCCCTGTCCTCTGCTTTCTGGAGCTCCGGGTGCCTCTGCGCCGCCGGAGGAGCGGGCAGCCTGCGCCTGTTCCACGGGATGCACTGGTGTTTGCAGGAGGCCGAGTCGAGTGGTCCCCCTCAAACGCTGCTTTAACCATTGATTTTTCCCGAGCACAGAGGAAGGATGTTGAGCAGATTAGCTCGCCTGTTTGGAGGAGAAGTGGTAAATGCACGGCACACGTAGGTGAGAACTGGGTGCGGGACAAGGGGAAATGTCTTCTGCAGCGTGGAGTGTTTAAAACAGCAAGTCCATGTGATTAAGCATCTCCTAAAATTTGCAGTGGCGACAGGTGGGAGGTGACACCACCAAGTGAGTTCTTGGTTGATGCTCCTAGTGACCGACTAGCTTTTTGATAAGCTCCCTGTTTACCCTGGTGAGAACTCTCTGCAGCAGCACGTCCTTGAGGGTGTGAGCAGTCGAAGCAGGCTCTGTGTGCTCCTCTAAATAATACTTATTTTTCTTTTTTAATCTTTTCTTGTCAGTGTGTTTGCCAAAGGCAAGTTGCTTGCCTTCCCTTCTGCCGTCCTTTGTGTCCCTGCCTATCCTGTGCCTTGCATGGACACCGGGTTTGGCTGGGGCCTCTCCAAACCTGTCTTCCCTCTGCTTCAGCCCTGCAGCACCGTGTCTGTCCCGCGCTGTGTTCCCTTCTCCATGTCCGCGGAAGGCGCGTTCCCTGCTCATGGTGACGTGCCCTTCTGGCCTTCCCTGTTTGTCTTTGCTTATCATAACGGTATCAGAACTTAACGGTTATCATAACGGTCCCTGAACGTGAGGAAAAACTTCTGCCCATGAGCGTGCCACAGCCCTGGAGCAGGTTGCCCTGAGGGGCTGTGGAGTCTCCTCTGGAGATGCCTGGACGTGATCTTGTGCCGCGTGCTCAAGGTGACCATGCTCATGTAGGGGGTTGGCCTGCGTGACCTCCAGACATCCCTTCCAACCTTAATCATTCCGTGATTCCGTGACTTTCCTGCACCTGGTCCATTGCGGAATGGAGAGCCATCCCTAGGTGCATCATCTCCCGTGCTTGTGCAGTTATTTCCTGATGTCGCCATATATGCCCCAGGTCCTCACCACGTGCTTCTAACTGGGCCAGCAGTGTAATTGCAAGACTAGTCTCATTGCTGAGGTGTCAGGAATTAATGGACAGATGTGCGTCCAAAAGGTCCATCTCTGCTTAGCTCTGTAAGGCACTTGGAGAAGGATCTGATAATCTTAAGCCATTGCTCCTACTGCACTGTTTTAGCCTCGCAGTAGTAGAGCAATGTGTGCGTGTGACAGCTGTGTCACATGTGAGCTGTGATGCAAGTTGCTGGAATAGAAAAATATTTCCAAGTGTTGCAAGCCCTGCTGCAGAGCTGGTCCCTGCAGTAAGGATACGCTGAGGAGCTCCGGCAGATTCCGTGAGCTCGGAGACACGAGGATGAGAGCGTCAGAGAGGACACGTCCCTGGGTGACTTACAACAGCAAGTTCAGACCTGCTTTTTTGTGTGTCTGAGGAGGATGTTGCCGCATGTAGTGCAAGCACAGCTCTTCATGGAGCTGCTGGTGCCAGCCCGTCTATTGCGGAATGTCCCAGGATCCTGACAAAGCAGAGAAACAAAAAGCGAAAAAAAAGGCGCAGAGCCATTATCAATGGGGGCAGGAGCAGACTGTGTGACTTGCATCACGCCACGGTGTGAGCTGTGCGTGGATAAAGCCCCTTCAGTGCCGGGACTCACGTCCTTCCCCTTCCTAAAGGATGCGCGGGAGCAGAGGTCCGAACGGATGGGTAGGGAGGAGCTACTGCCGCTCAACACCCGCCTCTGCGTGGCCATGTTCAGTTTTTAAAGCCATCTTGGAGAATGAAGCTAATAAAGCTGTGGTTTGGAGCCTGACTCTGGTTCCACGCGGAGCAGATGCCATGTCCTGTGTGGGTCCCCTGGGAACCTGCTGTGACAGGAGCTGGGACGTCCTGCCGGGCCTGTCCCCCGCGGCGGCCGTGGCACCGGGGCTCTCGCCGCACCGAGCTGCATCATTAAAGGTTCTGTGGAAGATCATTCCTGCTCCCTCTTATCCCGTGCACTGATAAGAAATGCAGAAGGGGGAAAAAAACACATACACACACAAATAAACACCAAAGTTAACAGTATCCTGGGGTTGCTGAGTCAGTTCCCTGTAGTCTGAGGCTATCGCGTGTTAGGTCGCGTGTATAGATGTTAAAGTCAGCAGAGCCCCCTGCAAGCACTTATTTCTTATTTCATGTGTCCTGCCCACTGCACAAAAGTGGGTTATTCCATGTGTGTGTGCTAGTTCTAAAGTTTTTTTTTAAAACAAACAAACAAACAAACAAAAAAACTTCCTAACAAGTCTTAAATACCCTGTTTTACAGAAAGTGGGGAAGAGACAGCTGTATTGTACAGGGAACGCGTTAGATGAAATCCCTCAGGGTGAGCTTGAGACTGAGTTAGAGCCCAGGCCCCAGGAAGGCTGAAAAGTCAATATTGGGCAATCTGAAACAGAGTTTAAAAGAAGGACCCTGTTTGAGCAGGGTGGCTGGGCTGGCTCTCTAAAGTCCCTTCCGTGTTCTACCATTATGTGATTCTGTTCTATGAGTCCAAAATATCCAAAACCTGAAAAACACTGTCACTACGTAGATTATTTGTACAGCAGTCTCAAGTGTAAAAGAATAAATTGTTGTGGGTGGGAAGGGAGAAGGAAGGCAGTGCCGATTACCCGATCCCGGCTCCTTAGCCGAAGCAGCCAGAGAGGAAACAGTGACCAGCAGGAATGCTGGAGGAGCCCCGGCAGACGAGGGCTCTTAGGTGAGTCCAGGCAAAAGCAGGCAGGGCCCTGGGCTGAGCCTCTGGCAAGCTCAGAGACAAGAAAGGCCCCGAGATGGAGCCTGCGGCGCCGGCAGCGTGTGCGGAGCGAGGCCCGGGCTCGAGGGGCGCTGATCGCGAGGAGTCTGGCCAAAGGGCTCCCTCCGAGGCCGTCAATGGAAACGTGGAGCCCGTAGTGTTGAGGTGGATGGGATTTCCCCGGGAGCAGAGGAGGATGTAGCACGACTGGAATAACTGCAGTGTGAGGTAACTCAGTAGTGAGAAATGGAGCCGCACAAACCCCCGGAGCTCATCAGGAACGGGGCAGGATCCAGCCTGTGCTCGCTGGTCGCGGCGTGGGGATGACTCACTCGCCTTTGCTTGCAGCCCTGGCGCTCGCGTGTTACACCAAGGTGCGCGGAGGCTGGGGCTGCAGCGGGGGAATCGGTGTGATCAGGCCTAGCCGTGGCAGAGCCCGTCTAAAGCTGTCCCTGGGAACGCGGGGAGCCGGTGCTATGGGGAAAAGGAAGAATTGAGCATGGTTTGCTTAGCGTGGTGAATCTGAGAGGACCTAGCAGTGCACAGGCAATAAAGTAGTTTTAACAAGGGACCAAGGTAGATGAGAACAAAAGGGAGCAAGCTGCCCGTGAAGAGTTTTTCGAGAAAGCAGATGAAGGCCAGTGGAGCAAGCTACACTTGCAGTGTTAGAAGGGAATTGTATGATGTGGTGTGTGCCCTTCTGGGTGGCTGAGCTGGGTCATGAAGGAAGATCCCTCCTGTCTGACTGGAGCCCAAACAACCACCCTTTCCTGAGGCTGGATGCTCGTTCCATCTCACGGAGCTGGGAACGCCCCTTGGGGTGTCCTGCCCCGACACAGGAGCACCTGGAGAGGCGCAGCCTGGCACATCCCCGCAAGGTGCAGCGTAGCAGGGGGACAGACTGGTCGTCCCGGCGGATGACGAGGCGGGAGACGGGCCCAGTGCGGTAGGAGTTATGTTGGGGGTGGAAGCGGAGCATCTGTCGGGACGTGCCTGGGTTCTGCCTTGTGCAGCGCTTCTCCCTGGAGGCCCTGCGGTCATGGAGAGTTGTCTGCAGCCCGTCGCAGGCAGGTGTGGTAGGGGATGTTGTTCCTCGAGCTCGTGCCGGTCGTTGGCCGCTTGTTCTTGTGATCGAGGGCTCATCTCCCTGCGGCCCTGAGCGGCCTGTGACGGGCGCCCCGGAGCTCCGGCGGTGCCAGGGCTGCGGTCGGGCAGGGGACGGCGGCTCCGCGCCGCAGGGCGCCCCGCGGCCGAGGTGCACGAGCCGGCCGGGGGCACAGCGCACCCCGCTCAGCCAAGCGCTCACTTCTCTTTTGTTTTGTTTTTGTTTTTCCCTCTGTCCTCCTCAGTGGCACCAGACACAATTAACAACCACGTGAAGACATGCCGTGAAGAGCAGAAGAACCTGCACTTCTTTGCCCCGGAGTACGGAGGTAACGTGTGGCAACAGTTTCAAGCCTGGGTTTTGCTGGCCTGACTCACTAATGCCTCCGGGCTATTCTCACCTCTTGTTTTCAGCTGCATGATCAGGAAACTTGACCTACAGTTCAGTTGCAGCGTTACCTGTGTTTTGAAATGCTCCAACTGCACTGTGGTTAGAAGCACCGAGGAGGAGGGGAAGGCTGAGGGGTTATCGGGATGGTCCTGCTGCTGAGCACAGGGATGGGCTGACAACAGAGCTTTGTTTCTGTGTTGCAGAAGTTGCCAATGTCACCACCGCTGTGGACATTTACTCCTTTGGGATGTGTGCCCTGGAGGTGAGTGCGGAGCGCGTGGCTGGCGCGGGGCGCGCTGTGCCTTGGCCGGCTCGTGTGCGTGTTAGCCGGTGACAAGGGGGCCGCGCGCTCGAGCCTCCGGGGCTCCGTCTGCCTCGCTAGGAAGCAAATAGCTCAGCGAAGAGCTGTTCCTTCCAAATCCCCAGCGTGGGGCTCGTTGCCCTGTGGGTCATGGCTAGCTCTGAAGACTGACTCAGCTGCTGGTGGGAGCAGTCACTATTGCAGCATATACTGACCTATGCATATAACCTATAAGTGCAAAGCTGCCAGGGATGTTGATCCTTCAGAGCCTCTGTAGGAGAGGACGGTTGCAGTCCCTAAGCGCGCCGGGCTGTCCTGTCCCTGCCTGTTACAGCAGGTGCTGCTCAGTGAGCTGCGGGCCCACAACCCCTGATCTGGGCAGCCTGGGGCTCCTCTGTCCCCACAGCCAGAGGCTGAGGAGGAGGAAACGGGATTCGGTGGGAGTACTATCTGGCATGAGCTGTCAGGAGGAGCCAGCATAAAATCTTCTGACCCTGTGCTGTGCAGCCCATGGGGGAGGCAGGAAGAGAGCTGGGTGAAGATACAGCTCTTGGGAAGCAAAGCCTGAGCCGAATCTCGGAGCCCTCCGAGCCTTCCCTAGCTGGGAATTAGTGCGTGCGCTGGCCGGAGCCCTCGTGCGTGCGCGTACGCTGCGTGCGTGCCCGGTGCTTCCCTGCTCCGTCCTGCAGCCGGGAGAGACGCGCTCAGATTCTGGCAGGGATCCGGCTATGGCTTCAGCAGGGATGGGGATTGCCACCAGCACTGAGGCCAGGGGATCAGGAGACTCAAAACAGAGATGTTAACTCTGGAAGGTGACATTGGCGCAGGGATTTCAGGTTTCCCAGGCAATCTGCTAGGGCTGGAAACAAACCATTTCAATGAAGCAGCTGGGAGCTGTGACCTTGCACAGCACCGAGCAAGGTGGCTCTCGTGAGCCTGCGCGCGGCGAGTGTCTCCGTGGGCCCCGCTCAGCGCGACGCTGAGCGTCAGCGAGGCCTCACGTGCCGCTTCGCGTCTGCAGATGGCGGTCCTGGAAATACAGGGCAACGGAGAGTCGTCCTACGTGCCCCAGGAGGCCATCAACAGTGCCATCCAGCTGCTGGAGGACCCCCTGCAGCGGGTGAGTGCGCGGGCAGCGCGGCTCCCGCCGGCCCTGGCCTTGTGCCCGCTCTCACGCTCTTCTGGCCTTGCAGGAGTTCATTCAGAAGTGTCTGGAACTGGACCCTGGCAAGCGTCCCACTGCGCGGGAGCTCCTTTTCCATCAGGCGTTGTTTGAGGTGCCATCGCTGAAGCTCCTGGCAGCTCACTGCATCGTTGGGCATCAGCGTGAGTGTGGCCTCCTTGTGTCCTGCGGAGCTCCCCAGGCTGTCGCTACGGCTTCCCATCCTGGGAAGCAAGACTTGGTGCTGGGCTCTGCGTGCCGGGGCCGTGCGAAACAGACCTGCGCTTGATGCGAGGGCTGCAGCTAGCGCTCCTTAGGATCGAAAAGCAGCTGCAGTAGCTCAAGTCTCTCTCTCTTTCTCTCTCTCTATATGTTTAATAGATATGATTCCTGAAAACGCCTTAGAGGAAATGACCAAAAACCTTGATATGAGTGCAGTGCTGGCTGAGATCAACCATCCTGAAAGAGAAGGAATCAAGATGATGTGAGTACTCCGTGGCCCGTCAGGAGGGCACTGCTCAGGTGCGTGTGGGAAGGGGCTGCAGGATGCTGGGGTGGACACTGGAGGATCTGCAGTCTGGGACTGTCCCCTCCTGTCATTCCTTTCCCAAGAACTGGAGGAGCTGGCAGGGTGCTCTCAGCCTGGGCCAGTATTCTGGGATCGCAGGGTGGCGATCAAAAGAAATTTGGAAGGCAAAGAGGAGGCCACTACTGAGCTGAGAGGCTGTTTGAGCCACAGACACGTCTTTTAAAAGCCGGCATTCTGTTCTTCCTAGAGAACTAATTAATAGTATTGAATTCTCTTTGGGATGGGCTTTTAGTCAAAAGTTCTAAATGGAGGACAAAGAATGAGCAGCCAAAGCTGTAGAGAAGAGTTTCTGCTATCCTGGACTCCAGGAAAATGGTCACCTGGTACCTGCCAGCCCAAGACCTGCTTCTCGGCAGGGATGCCTGAGAGGTGCTGGAAGATGGAGCAGGAAGCACAGCAATAACTTGGAAATTTGAAGGACGCGATTCCCAGATGATTCATTGGAGCCCTGCAAGAGCAGAACTCCTGGCAAAATTCTAAAATCCTGTTTAAAGTTGTAACTGTACTGGAGGATGGGAAGGAACAGAGTTTTTGGTGTTTTAAAAGGGACTGCAGAGGAGCTGAGGTAAAGGCGCAGCTTCTACCTGCTGTGCTGGAACAGCAAAGCTGCCAAAAATGTGGCAAGATTTGTGCAATTTGCAGCCTCCTGCTCATCCCTGAAATTCTTCAAAACCCACAAGACAGTGGTAAGGGGGAAGACTGTTACGTTTCAGCGTTGTTGTTGCACCCAGTCTGAGTTAAGCTGTGCTCGAGGGGGTGCTGAGGAGCTGCATTAACGTGGTCGGGAGCTGGGGGAGCAGCGGCGCAAAACGGGACTGAGGGATGGCAGGAACTTGCGTTAAGGGAAGAGCAGCCGTTTCTGCGCTCGGGAAGCTGCGTGATGCCGCAGGAGAGGAGCGCCGGCAGCTCGAGGAGAACCCGCTGCTGCGCAGCTGCAGCTGAGGGTAAATGCAAGGCCAGGGCGCCAAATAACGGCAGAAAAGATGGTGCTGGCTGCATGTAATCCCTCAAAACGCTGCGTTTACACTGTGGCATCCTCTGCAAGCCTCGAGTGAATGGCTCTGGAGCAGATCAGAGAACCGACTTTACCATTTTCACCTCGGGGACAAACTGTGTATTCTTGGAAATGAGAAATAGGAAACAGCATATGACAAGCTATGGAAGAGGAGAGAGGGCGCGTGCTTGTTCCCCTCTCGAGCAGCAGCAAAGGAGGTGGTCAGTGGAATTAAAGGCTGGGGAATTGACAACTAGTTGTAGAGAAGATTTCTGGGACTCATTACACTAAGAAGCCACAAAGACTGAACAAACAATCTGTAAAAGGACTTACAGGGAGAACAAGAGTGTCCAGAACAACTTGGGCAGGGGATTAAATTCCAAGCTGTTGGTTTTTACTGTTTGTGCAAGGTGAGATGCTGGGTCCTGCGGCACCATCAGGCGCTGCAGAGCCTCCTGCCCCTGCAGGGCTCAGGACCCGCTCTCCTCGGTGGGTTCAGCATAATGGTGTCCGCAGGATCACACTAGGATCTGGTTCCCAAATAATTGTTTGTACTGGACACCTCTGCCCAGGGAGGCGATGCCTGTTTCTGCCATAATAACAAATGCTCCCTTGTTCCTTAGTGCTGTAGCTGCTCCTGTAGAGAAGGCGCGAGTCCATCTCGCTCTGGCTGCCCCTCTCTGCACCCGCCTCCGCTCTGGGGCGCGAGTGTGTGCGTCCTTCCCGGAGCCTCGAGCGCACGGCTGCGCGAGCCCCTTCCTCACTTCGGTATTTTCTTTCTCGTAGCTTCTCCCAGTCTCCAGCGCTGGAGCTGGACAAGTTCCTAGAGGATGTCAGGTAAGAGGCTCTTCTAAAGGGCATCCTTGCTGCACGTAGGCCAGGGAGGTTGAGGAGGGACACCTTGAGCTGCCCCTTTTCCGCAGGAACGGCATCTACCCGCTCACGGCTTTTGGGATGCCGCGGCCCCAGCAGCCCCAGCAGGTGGTAGTGAAGTCGCCCATCGTCCCACCGTCAGTGAAGACCCCAACTCCGGAGCCCGCCGAGGTGGAGACCCGTAAGGTGAGACGGCAGCAATGCGGCTCCCTGCGGGGCGGCCGAGCGGCGCCGCCGCCGTGCTCACGGGCGTCTCTGTTCCATGCAGGTGGTGCTGATGCAGTGCAACATCGAGTCGGTGGAGGAGGGAGTCAAGCACCACGTACGTTCCCGCGTGGCTGGGCGGCCGTGCGGGGAGGCCCCAGCTCTGCTGCGGCCCTGCCAGGGCCGCGGGGCTTGGAGCCCCGAGCCAGGGGCCTGCGGCGGCGCTCGCCCCATGGAGCGGCCTTGGGGCCCTTCCTCCCCCCGCAGGAGGCGACGGCCTCTGCTCGGGGCTGGGGCTCTGCGGCTGGGGGCTCCCACCTCGCGGGGGATCTGGGGCTGTTCCTGGCTGCGCGCGGCGGTCTGCCAGGCTGCAGCCCTCACGAGTGCTCCTCTGCTTCCAGTTAACGCTGCTGCTGAAACTGGAAGACAAGTTGAATCGACACTTGAGCTGTGACCTGCAGCCCAGTAAGTAGCTGTCCTTGTTCTCCTGCCCTGGGCTCAGCAGGGCTTGGACTTGGCCTTACGCCCTCCCCTGTGTTGCAGATGACAATATCCAGGAGCTGGCAGCCGAACTGGTCCAGCTTGGGTTCATCAGTGAGGTGAGCAGGGCTGGGGCTGGGGCAGAGCTCTGCATTCCTCTTCCCAAGGGCCTTTTTGTTCCCGATACCCCTGTTCTCCCTGGTGAGCGAAGCGGACTCGGCTGTCCTGCACCGCCGCAGCTCACTGTGCCTCGCTCTCCCCAGGCTGACCAGAGCAGACTCACCTGTTTACTTGAAGAGGCGTTCAGCAAGTTCTACTACACCCGCAACGGGGCCCTGACGGCCGTCACGGTGTCGTCTTAGCAGCTCCCGCTCCCGGGCGGCCAGTGCGGCTTTGTTGCCTCTGCCCCCTCTGCGTCTGTCCATCACCGTAGGGCACCCGCAAGCCCCAGCTGCAGCGCTTGGAAGCTCGTCCTGCATGTGCCGTGGCTGGGCCCAGCGACAATCCTCCCTGCCCGCCTATTAAAGGGGACTTTGCGCGTCAGTATTATTTCCAGCCCTGTTTCTGTTGGGATTTTGCCAGGTGGTGCCGGGGAGCCGGGTCCTGGCGTGGGCTGTTCTGTAGCCCCGTTCATGTGCATGGAGTTTGTTTTGTTTGAATTGTACAAAGTGTCTTTTGCACAGCACAGTTTTTTTTTTTTAATTAAAAGGTAAGCGGGGGGGGGCGGTCCCTGGCCCCGTCCCTCTGCGCCCCACTCTGCAACGGCCTTCGGCACCTCACTCCCCACCGCCGGGCCGGCGGGCGGGGGGCCGGGCTCGCCCCTGCCCGGAGCTTCGCCCGCCCCTCTGCTCCCTGCGCCCGCACTTTGTTTACTGGTTTTGCACAGCCCTCGAGCCGGCCGGGGGCAGCGGGACCCGCAGGGCTGCGCCGGGCAGGAGCGCGGGGCCCTGTGCGCCCTGCGCCCCCCTCGCGCCCTGCAGCGCCCCCACCCGGGGCCCGTCCCGGGGGGGCTGCGCGGGGGCCCGTCCCGGGCTGGGGGGCGCGCAGGGGCTGAGCCGGCGGCCCCCCCGCCCCCGGGCTCGGCGCTGCCCCCGCATCTCATTTCTATCATTTCCTATTTTTAATAAACTGTTTTGTACAGACGCGAGTGCCGCCTCTTTCCGGGAGCGGGGCCGGGCGGGGCGGCGCGGGCTCCGCCTGGGGGCGGCCCCGCGCGGCGGCGGCGGCGGCGGCGGCGGCCATGGGCGGCGGGCGCGGGGGGTGGCGGCGCCCGGGGCCGGCGGAGTCGCGGCGGCTGCGGCGCGCGGGGCTGGCGCTCCTGGTGCTCGGCCACGGCAGCCTGGTGGTGGGCGCCATCGTGCACGGCTCCGTGCTGCGGCACGTGGCCGGCACCGACCGCGCCGGCACCCCCGAGTACGCGGTGGCCAATGTGGTGTCCGTGGTGTCGGGGCTGCTGGTGAGAGCGGCGGGCAGGGGGGGCCGGGCCGGGCGGGGCGGCCCGCGGTGAGCGCCATTCTCTCCCTGCAGAGCATCGCCGCGGGCATCGTCGCCATCCTGGTGTCCAACGACCTGTCCCGAGCGTCTCTGGTGAGTGTGGGGCCGGGGCCGAGTGGAGCCGAGAGCAGGGGCCGGCGCGCGGCCCAGGCCCAGCCGCCTGCCGCTCCCCTGGACCTTGTCCCCGGCAGCTCCTTCCGCCTCCTGCGCCTCACAGGTGCAGGTGTCTCCCGGCTGCGCAGGGAGACAAAAGAGCCGCAGCCGGAACAGGCAGCATCTTCGGCAGCCGCTGGGGGCCAGACCTGCCTGGGCTGCCGCGAAGCTGGGGCTGCAGCCCTGGAGCAGCCCGGGGATGGGGGCTGCCCAGCAGTGCCGGGGGTACTGGAAAGGAGAAGGATGCGAGAGCCAGTGAGAGCCTGGGCAAAGGGGCCAGGGGGCAAGGGGTTGCTGTGTTTGCCCATACTGGCCTCAGCCGAGCCCCCCGGCAGTCCTATTTCCCTGCACTGCGCCCACAGAGAGGCAGGTGTGCCCGGCCCTGGGCAGTGGCAGCGCTGTGCTTGTGTTTGCCCTGGCTCTGCGCCAATGTGTCTCCTTGCCGCCTGCAGCATTGGGCCCTGCTGAGCGTGTCCCTCCTGAACAGTTTGCTGTCCACTGCATGCAGTGTGGGCCTGGCACTGGCCATGGCCCTCACCGTTCGCAGCCGGGGAATGCGGCTGGTCATGGGCTGCAACAGTCCTGCGCTGCCCGCTGATGCTCGTGCAGCCATCGCGACCAACGACTGTCCTTTCAACACCACAAGGATCTACGTGAGTCTGCGGGGCAGCGAGTGCCTGTGCCGGGCTCTGCCTCTGGCTGTGTGCACAGCCCGCCAGCTCCTGCCGCCCCCGGCCACGGGACCCCCCCACCCCGGCTTCTGCTCTGCAGGACACAGCCCTGGCGCTCTGGTTCCTCTCCCTGGTGCTGTCAACCGTGGAGGCTGTACTGTCTGGCAGGTGCTCTTGGATGGCCTTGATCGTGCAGGGCATCAGGCCGTGCACACGCACCTCCCTCAGCAAGCAGGTACGCCAGCAGCAGCGCCTGCCGTGCTCCAGCTGGGCTTTCCTTCAGCTGCAGCTTGAAGGTGCTGGGTTCGCTGGGCCCCTTGTCCCATGCAGGTGGCTTGGCCGCCCGTGCGGATGCTGGGGTGGGGGCCTGTGGCCCTCCTGGCCGTGCCCCCAGCAGTGACTGAGCCCCTTCTGCACAGCCCTGGCCAGGCACTGGCAGTCTTTAGCTTGGTCACAGAGGGACCCTCTCTCCGTGTATCCCGATGGCCTGTTCAGTCCGGCTGCCCTGCACAGCCCTTTGGCTCCCTCAAGCTGTTTGAGGGGACCTCCACCCTGCTTTTACCGTGCACATGTTTTTGGAGTCACTTTCCCTCTAGCTGTCCAAGCCGGATGCGACAGAGGTGGCGCCACCACGCGAGACGAGACAGCTCCTGGGGGGACTCGATGATTCCTGGGTGTAGCTGGAGGGTGAGTGCAGTGCGGGGCTGTGCTCAGGGCAAGGGCAGCCTCTGCTCCGGCTTGGAGGGCTCCATCATTGCTGCTGTGAGGCGGCCCCTGCCGGACCAGGCCCCGCACAAGGTCTCCAAGGAGGGCGTGAGCCCCAGACCAGGCCCCGGGGCCACCCTGTGCTCACGCTGCGGCCCCGCAGGTGCTGCTGGAGGGGCGCGGGGCCCCAGAAGGGTGAGGCTGCTGCCCCGGACGCAGTGAGGGCAGGGAGGCCGCAGGAGCGGCGCGCGCAGCCCTCGCCCATCCTGGACAAGCTGCCCGGTGGCACCGGGTGCTGACACCTTCCTCAGCCACAGACGCAAGGACCCTCACAGGGGAGAGAGGCTCTGGGGTACTTGTTCCAGCAGGGGTGGCCGATGGGCGGGCAGAGGCGCCCAGGGCCTGGCTCCTGCTCGCCCTGGTGCAGAACAGCCGATGCCACTGCCGGTTCCTTGGTAAATAAAGATTTTGATTCCCACCCTGGCTCCTCCAAGTGGTTGCCCCCGCTGCGGGTGCTGGGTGGAAGGACACGAAGCTGGTAGCCAGGCCCATCTTCCTGCTTGTGCCCCCCCGCCGGGAGCCAGGGTCCCACTGCACCCACCTCCCATCGTGGTGGAGGCCATGGATTTGGCATGGGAGACACTGAAGGCCATAGCCCTGCGCTCTGGGAGCTACGGACCGAGATCAGTGGGGTTGAGACGTCTTTATTGAGGGAGCCGTGTAGGGAGTGGAAGGGCCGAGTGCTGCCGCTTGCTCACTGGAAGGAGAAGCTGGTGCTTGGGAGCCCCCCGCACCACTGGCTGAGGAACTTGAGCACGTCCTGGCATGCGGGGCTGTGGGACGTCTGCAGGGCGAGAGAGGCAGCCTCCAGACTGCTGGTGAGAGCAGCGAGGCCGCCCCCAGCCGCTTGGGACCCAGAGGGGCTGCCCGCATGGGCCTGGCCTGTCCTGGCAGCATGGCCCAGCTGGGCAGCACCGGGCACTCAGCACAGCAGAGAGGCCTCCGCGCCCGACGGAGGAGGCAGCGGCGGGGGAGGGGTGCGGGATGAGGGAGACCACCCCCGCCCCCCCCCCCCCCCACACACACACCCTGGTCTCCCTGGCTCACCTTGACGGCCATCAGGAACTTGTTCCACGTGTCTTTGTTGGCTTCTCGGCCCGGCCGCTTGAACTCCAGCTTGTTCCTCAGCACAGGGTACCCTGCACACAGCAGCACCCGCATGGGTGGTCAGGACCCGCATCCTGCAATGGCCACAGCCTCCGTGCACCCCAGTGCAGCCCCGACTGGGTTGCTCTGCGGAGCCAGGAGAGCCTCGGTCCCGGTGAGGTGTGTGTACGTGCGTGTCTGCACATGCACACATGTGTGTGCATATGCACTTGCACATGCGCGTTGTGACCCTGGGCCACGTCTCCCGGGCAGTGCTGTGGACGCTGCTCAGGGCCGCTCCAGCGCCGCAGTCATGGTGTCCTGCTGTCCCGCAGCATTCCTGCCTCCCTCCCCGCTCCTTGCAGGCGCTCACCTGTCAGCACGCAGGGCAGGGAGCGCACACCAGTACTTGCAGCCACAAGGGAGCCTTCATACGTGTCGCGCTCATCCTGTGGGAGCAGCTGCTCCAACCGCTGGTCCATGGACATGGTGAGCACCCAGTCCCTGACCTCCTCGCGCTTCTCCTCCTGCAGGACAGAGGCCGGGGTGCCCCCTGAGCTGGCCATGCCCAGCGCCTGCTTTTCAGCACGGGCAGACAGGGCCCTCCCGCAGCCCTGAGGCTGCAGCTCCGCTTGCTGCAGCTGAAGGTGGGGGATACTCACAGGCACGTGCTGCTGTGCTGGAAGTGGCACCTCAAAGGGAATGTCTGTCCTCTGGAAATCTGAGTGGTCCAGGGAATCCAGGTTCCCCTCTTCGATGGCCTGCAGGAGGAGGAGCCCCTGCAGCAGGCGCGCTCTGTGCCCGACGCCGGAGGAGGCCGGCACAGGCTCGTGAGGGTGCGCGGTTGCGCGGACACAGCAGCAGCGCGAGGCCCCAGCACCTGCTCAGGTGCTCTGCACCGTGCAGCCCGCACAGGGAGCACCCCAGGAGGACCCGTGCGGCAGGAGGAGCCGTGCCAGGAGCCGCGCCAGGAGCCGTGCCAGGAGCCATGTCAGGAGCCGTGCCAGGGCACTGCCCAGGCCTTCAGCCACGTGCGAGGATGCCAGGCGGCATCGCTGCTCCCTGCAGGCTCCCTGCGGGCTGCAGCACCCCCTGCTTTTCTCTCGGGGCCGCAGTTGTGGCCCAGTGCTCCAGCACATGGGTAACTCCTGCTCACCTGGACCTGCTGGTTAGATCTGTCTCCCATGGCCCATTTTACCAGCAACTTTTACTGTGCCTGCCCCCCAGCTAATTGCAAAATCCCAAAGACACATTTGTAATTACCTCTGCTGCTCAACACCATTTAAAACTAGCTAAGAATGCTATTCAAGGTGAGTACTGTACAAATAATCACATAGACATAATTCGAATGCATGTGGATGGCTGAGCGCACTGCAGTGCTGCTTTCAGCAGTGAGATCCATGTGCCTGATGGAATGACAAGTGGGACTCACCCCCCCCCCCCCCCGCCCCAGCTGTACATGTTGGTCTCACGGATGGCAGCTGAAGACCCCTGTGCTTGTGCTGGGCTCTCCTGGGCCCCTTTTATCACGGACAGAGCGCTAGGCAGTACCAGTTTGGGCGTTCACAGCACAATCCACACTCTGGGGCTGGCATTGCTGATGCCCTGTCCGTTACCGCCACGCTGCCTTCTGGGTGGCAAGCAGCTATAGCCACACGCTGCAGCCTCACACGCCGCTGCCCTGAAATGCTCTGTTGCTCTAGCTTGTCAGGTGGTCTCAAGAAAGGAAAGACGAAATTGGGAGCTTTTTCTAATGCAGTTGCTGACAGTGCTTGGCGGACTGGTACAATAATACTTGGCACCTTCCTAGGGTTCAGTGTTTTGTGGTGACCAACCTGTTATTCAAGGAAGGAGCTGACTGGCACGAGGATTCAACTGACTCTTGGATCACAGTGGCTAAAACATTAGGCCATGCTTTCGCCCCACCCAGGATGATTTTTCTTCTCTTGCAACAACTTGGATAAGATCATCCTGAAGGCTGCAATGGCACTTGCAGTCCTGAAGATCATAGCCTCGAATTACCAGGCAGCAACCTGGCTGCACAGCGATGTGGTCACGTGCCAGGTGGCATGGCCAGAGCCTCTCAGATGGCCTGTGCGGCAAGTCCTGCCAGCAGCCAGTGCTGAGAGGCTCGGGCATTTCTCAGGGCCCTGAGTTCTGCCAGCACCAGCTCACACTGGGATTGCCACAGCTGGTCCCCAGGAGCACCCTGGCCAGCCAGGGGTCTGTGCTGGTCCCGCAGCACAATGATATTTTAAGCATGATGTCCCTCCACCTGGAAGAATATACTCACATCTGACAGGTCCAGGAAGCGGTTCAGGAAGATGAATGCCATGTTCTCCCAGTGGACTGCCTGGTGCAGAGAAAAGCAAGTGAAAACAGGCAGCTGATAGTTACCTTCATGGCCATAGCTCCCTGAGCATGATGTGGTTCTGCTTGGTGGCAACATCCTGCCTGCAGCAGGTGCGCAGGAGGGAGAGTGTGCAGCAGCACTCACCAACCCTGAGGACCACTTCAGGGGGACCTGCTGGGACAAGCAGCCCCTCAGCCACAGGCAGACCCACAGCGTGGAACCTGGCATTACCACACTGCCAGCGCGGGTCAGTGACAATGCGCTGCTGTTTGCTGTATGTCCTGCATGGGGGCAGTGGTCAGTCTGCAGCCTTAGGAGTGTTAGTCAGCTACCAAGTCAAGTGGACTCCAGTTAGGACCCCTGTGTCTACAGGAACCGAGAGAACATAATGTGGCCTCTACTCTGTCCCTTGCAGTACATGGCCCCTTCTCAATTGTCTCAATTTCCCCTTCCACTATCTACGCCCATGCTATGAGGAAATGCAGGAATGGAAAGGCATTTGGAGGAAAGGCCTCCAAAGCCAGTATTTAGCCAGTATTTAGCTGTCAGCCTCATGGCGTACCCATGAGGCTGACAGAGACCAGAGAAAACAGTGTTCAGAAACCCTGAGCCCAGGCTCACACGCCCTGTGCTCCCTGCAGCAGACAGCTCTTACCTTGGCAGCTGTCCCAGCTTCATAGAAGGCTTTGTCTGCAGGAACAAGCTCAGTGTGGCGAAGCAGGGAGATGGACAGCTTGGCAGCCACAGCATCCTGCAGACAGAGGACAGTAAAGCCACAAGTCACAAAGAAAAACTGTCCATCAGGCTAGAAGGGATCTCGTGACATCATGGGGCAGGAACTTGGGACATTCCTTGGTACAGGAACTTTGCACCCACATATTCCTGGCGCATTTAACTTAAAAGCCTCCAAGGACTGAACTTTTAAGAGTTTGCCTTCATGGCCATCCTAAAGCGACAGTCTCCTGACAGACCATCTATTCTTCTGTCTAATCTGTGTTCCCCTTGTGGTAATTAATATACAAATAAAGAGCTGGAAAACAGCTGATTTCTTTCCTGTTCCAGCAGTTATTTTCTGGTGTCATCTCTTCCTTCAGGCTATTCCGATAGAATGTCTACTCCAGGCCTTTCTTTCCTATCTTTTCTGTTCTCTGGGCCCTTTTGGAGCAGTTCCTATTTTTCAGTTTGGACACTGCACAGTCCATCTGAAGCCTCACCCATCCTGAGTGGACTAATAAGCTGAAGGACTAATTCCTGCTTCATGAGCTCTCCTCTGGCTTATACTTCCCAATATAACAGTTGTCTGTCTTTGCAGGAACTTGACACTGCTGACACAGGTTCAGCTATGGTCCAATGCACTCAATCCCTCTACCTACCTGCTTCCCATCTTGTGTCTGAACTCTTGGTTATTCCTCCTTGAAGGCACTTCTCTGGCCTGGCCCACAGGAATAGCACCCCACTTTTCTGATTAAGTCTCTCTATTCACCTTTTCTGTACCAGTCTTCTCTCTTTTTTCAGGGCTAAGCATCCTAGATGACATTTGTGGAATGTAGATCAAAGAATCACAGAATGACTAAGGCTGGAAAGGACCTCTGAAGATCATCTAGTCCAACCCCCCCTGCACAAGCAGGGTCACCTCAGGTGCAGTGCACAGAAATGCGTCCAGGCGGCTTTTGGACGTCTCCAGAGAAGGAAACTTCACAGCCTCTCTGGGTAGCCTGCTCCAGTGCTGTCACCTTCACAGCCATTTTTTTTCCCTCAAATTCAGACAGATTTTCCTGTGTTTCAATTTGTGTCTGTTGCTTCTTGTCCTGATCTGCACTTTCTCCCACTCATTGTGAGCTCTTACATCACTACAGTGCTATTCTCATGCATCCATGGTGCAAAGTGATCTGTGAAGTGGAACAGTGAACTATGGATAGCCCTGAACCTGCACCTCCCCACAGGTCCATATTTAGGATGCTGACCAGACAAACGAACTTTGAGGCCTTACCAGCTGCTTCACACCCTGAGCAGCAGAGCGGGTGGCGTAGTAGTGTGCTATCAACAGCATGGTCTCAAACTCCTCATGTGCTGGAGTGTTTGCTTCACTTGACTTTAACAAATTTTCACTCTGAGGAAGAGAAAGGGGTAGTTATCGGGAACATGTGAGCACAGGGCACTCTTGACACACCTGAGCATGTGGGATAGAAGTCTGAAATATCTAGGCATCCCTTGGAGTTTGAAAATGCACTGGGCCTTGAGTGCTCTGGGACCTACGGAGTGCTAGAGGAAGCAGTCTATGGGAGAAGGGGAGAGCCAGGGGTGCTCTGGAACACAGGGGTGCTGTGGAAGGACAACACTGGAAGCAATACTGGGTTGGGGGATTTGTGGCTTTTGTTTTTGCTAGAGGGAGAAATTTGTGGGATAGAGACAGAGACGAGGCAATCAGGGGCTCTAGCTGGGGGCAGGAGTGTTTGGGACAGGGAAGAAGGAGCAGAAGGCTTTGAGCATCTCCGGGAAGATGAGGAGAATTCTTAGTTTCTAGGCTCTGTAGTTCTGTTCTTTTACCAGGTCCCTGCCCCACTCAAGCAGACAAATACAGGTGTCAGAATGACAGAATCCGAGAATGGCTGAGGTTGGAAGGGACCTCTAGAAATCATCCAGTCCACCCCCCCTGCTCAAGCAGGGACACCCAGATCACGGGGCACAGGGTGGCATCCAAGTGGGTTCTGAAGATCTCCAGAGAAGGAGACTCCACAGCCTCTCTGGGCAGCCTGTTCCAGGGTTCTGTCACCCTCACAGTAAAGAAGTTCTTCCTCAGGCGGAGCTGGAGAAAAGTGGGGACATCCCATGCACCACCAATACAGGGAGTTCTGGAAGTGCCAAAGTCCACACCCAACTGCCACTCCATGGCCTGCCCTGATCCATTTCTAGGATTTGGCCTTCAGTGCAGGGTCGTCATCTTCTCTGACTTCTCTTGCCTGCCCATGTTCACTTCACCAGATCCTTCTTGTTCTGTTATCCCTCCTATCACTTCTTCATCTCACCAGAAACTGTCTCTCTGCCCCCTCCACAAGAGCTGCCTGGGATGTTGGAGTTTAACAGGGAGTGTCAGCTCAGGACCTTACTCACCAAATTGAAGAGAACATCACGCAGATCAGCCCAGCTGGAGTAGGCCTCGGCACAGTTCATGCCAGATGCATTCACCATCTCCACAAAAAGACGCTTGTAAATGTTGAAATTCTGCAAGAAGAAAAAAAAAAAAGGGGAAAGAAACCTTGAGGGAGCCAGAAGGGGAATCAGCAAAACTCTGGAGCACTCCTGCTGTCAAACACAGGCTATGAGAACGGCAGCTTGGTGCACAGCTCCTGGAGCAGCACTACTGCAGATGCTCATTGCAAGGGGTGCTACAGCACAAGGCAGGGGATGCTCCTGCAGCCAGCACTCTGGTCCAGCAAATGTAATCTCATTCTGGACTTGGTGGCTTAGGCATCTAAAATGAATATGAAGACTCAAAACCCTCCAGCTCCTTCCCAGTGGAGAACATTGCAGGGGAACTGAGGAGCTCCTGGAAGAAGCCATAGCAGGGTAGAAGAAACCTCTGCAAACCTGTCCCATGCAGCATGTCATAGATCATGGCAAATCACACCAGGATGTCATGTTGTGTCTGTTACCTGTGGGTTGGCAGGTGCTCCATGGTGGACATACAGGCTCAGGGCTTTGTCCCAGCTGCCCTCCCGGATGAGATGGGTTGCATACAGAGCTACATATTTGTGCAAGACTTTATAGTTCTGGAGAAGACATATAGAAAGCAGTAGCATGAGATTCACAAACTGAACACTTATGACTAGGGAAGGGAGGCTTAAGATGTGTACACACAAACCCATGCACATGAATTCCAGTGGTGAGCTGAGCATAACCAGACAAAATCACACCGCACACAGCAGATTTGGCTTTTGATTTGGGCCCCACATGATCCTGGCTAGCTGATGCTGTGCTGATCTTTCATCTGTGAAAAACAAAGCTCATCACTTGCCAAAGGAACACTGTCAGCTGTCTAAAGGAAGCAATACCTCCACAAATTTGGCACCAGCGGTACCAATTCCAAACTGGTACTTGCTATCCTGTGAAAGAATGAACCCAAACACTTGCTGGACTGCAGACTTTCAGAATATGTGAGGTTACTCTAGGGCCTTTTGCAAAAGCTGTCAGATCCCTGAGACTGCCGGACTCCATGGAGCACTGCTCCCATAAACACTTTGGTAAAGGCTGATGGTGGTAGACCTTGGAGAAATCCCAGCTTGATAAGATCCTGTTTGACACAGGCCTAAATACGCTAATGAGGTGAGGAAGATGGTATGGAAGATGAGCAATGTCAGAAAACAGAACAACAGAAACAAGGTTATTAAGCACACGAGAGAGCAGAGCCATTATACTGTAGCTGAAAGTGAACACCCAGATCTGGATCCTGATGAAACACAAGGTACAGGGCAGCTTGAGATAAAGATTCAGTCTGAAATGTAACTTGTTTTGGCTCATATGACTTTTTTATGTGAGTGTATAATCACTCTGTAACAGGTGAGTCAAAAGTCATGAAGTTCTGCACTGGTCATGAAGCAAGGTTGTGCCAGCACTTTTTTTTTTAGAGGTAGATATGTATGAACATCTTCTTGGAGTAAGTGTGTTAGTGTTGTGCTTTTGACTGATAACAAACTTGGCTGAGCCTTTGTCATTCTTTAAATAAGAAATTTAAGATTTATTCTATAAGTCAAGCATCAACATGGAAGTGTCCAAGAATACAACTACTACAGCAAACACCATTCATATCACTAGAGGAGCCTGATGCCAAAAAAAACAAACAAAAAAAACCCCTCAAACCTGTAATAGAACCCAAATTCAGGTTACTGATTACTTCATTGGAAACGAAGTTCTAAAAATACAGTAGTACACATAATGAATGTTTGCCTTAGTTATCAGTGTTTGCCTGAAAGATTAGCTGCATCCTCTGTAGCTATTGCAGACTCTTCCCAGGAGTGACCCTGTTGTTTGCTCTGAAGCAATTATTCGCTTTAGAGAATCAACACCTGCCTTCAGTTTAGCTCCATTACCACTGAACACAAACAAGCTCTCAGGGTAAATCCTCGTACTCTAGGAGTAGGAGTGTAGGAACATTCTCCTGTTACTGCACTGTAGCACTGCAAAACAGTTTCATCTTAATTTTCTTGGTTTTCAATATTCTGTTGAGATCATTTTATTACTTTTAGGTCAGTAAAAATGCAAAGTTGTCAAATTTGCTTTCATGATGAAACAATGACTCATTTCGACTGATACTAGGTTTCTAAAGAACAAGAAGAAAGAAGGATTTCTTCTACAAATGACTTTACTTCCAAGGTGCCAATTTCTCTCAGCCTAAACTGGAGCCAAACTCTTCTCGGTGGTGGCCAGTGACAGGGCGAGGGGTAATGAGTATAAATTAAAACACGGGAAGCTTAATCTCCACATGAGGAAGAACTTATTTCCTGTGAGGGTGACAGAGCCCTGGAACAGGCTGCCCAGAGGGGCTATGGAGCCTCCTTCTCTGGAGATCTTCCGCACCTGCCTGGATGCCACCCTGTGCCACGTGCTCTAGGTGTCCCTGCAGGAGCAGGGGGGTTGGACTAGATGATCTCTGGAGGTCCCTTCTAGCCTCAACCGTTCTGGGATTCTGTAAACATCTCAGGTAGCTCATTACAGTGTTCCACTAACCACAAAATTTAAACCCAATAAGTTTCCGGGTTCTAACGCTTCCCTGATAGTCCAAATTGGCCAAGACAGGGACGGGGAGAGGTGTTTTTTTAAGCTGCTGCAATGACTCCTCATGCTCCCCACAGAAGTCTCTGCTCCACCCCTTCCCACTCGTCCCTGCTAGTTCTGCTCCTCAGAGTCAGGGTGCCAGCTCTGTCTCTTGAGGGCTCACATGGGCACTCACCTGCTTAGCTGCAACCTCGAGGCACTTCTCCCATTGCTCCCGCTCTGCATACATGTCCAGAGCAGCCATGACATCTACTCCCACCAGCTGGGGATAGAAACAGCCATAAAGTCACTGTGCAGGCAAGGTTTCCTACCAGCATCAAAGCAGGCATCAGCCCACTCAGGGCCTTTCTTCATGTACACACAGTCTCTCCTCCTTCACAGAAGCATATATCCAGTGTGACACATCCAGTGTACAAAAACCATGACTCAGAAGCACATATAGACTCCTAACCTATGGGCATATTTGGGTAAAAGTCCCATAACAAACACTCCAAGGACTTGGGCTCCCCATTATAAGAGAGACGTGGAACGACTGGTGTGAGTTTAGGAAAGAACTTCTTAGGAGGTACTGGAGCATCTTAGGGACTGGAGCATCTCTCACATGATTAAAGGCTGAGAGAACTGGAACTCTGGAGAAAACTGAAAATGGACCTTATCAATGTGTCTAAATACCCAGAGGGAGAGTGTAAAGAGGATGGGGCCAGACTCTTTTCAGAGGTGCCCAGAGATAGGACAAGAGGCAATGGGCACAATCTGAAACACAGGATTTTCCATCTGAACAAAAGGAAAAAACTTCTTTACTGTGAGAGGGATGGAGCACTGGAACGTGTTGCCCAGAGAGGCTGTGGAGTCTCCATCCTTGGAGATATTCAAAAGGTGTCTGCACAGGCTTCTGGGCAATGTGCTCTGGGTGACCCTGCTTGGGCAGGGGGGGTTGGACTAGATGATCTCCAGAGGACCCTTCCAACCTCAACTGTTCTGTGATCTGCACAGATCCTGATGTTGCTCTCTGGGACATCCCACATACATACCGAATCTACCTTTCCTTGGTTCTTTAGATACTCCTTGTAACGCTGGTCCACATACTCCTCTGACCTGTTGAACAGAAAACATCTTAACAGACAGCAAGACTAATAGTGCCTTGCCTTAGTGCAGAGGCTGGATTAAACTTTGTCTGCTCTGGCATAAAGAGGACTTACAGCTGTGCCACATCTTTCTGGCCTGCTGCTGGGAGCACAGGTAGAAAGGAAAAGAAAGGGTCTGGACAGCTCCATATTGTGTGAGGAGGAAAAGGGATCACAGGACCTTCAGGAAGGAAACGTGAGTGTAGGAACATGACAAACAAAGGGGATATTGAGACAGGACAAAGAAAATGGGATGATAACTCCCCTGGGATATGTGGCAAAAGGGCAATAGAAGAGTGTGAGGATCATAAAGGGATGGGGGCTTGGGAAAGGCAGTTGTAGAGGAAGCACCCTATAGAGCCTGGGAAGGCCACAGTGTGGCAAATACAGGGAACTTAGGGGAAGCAAGGCAGGAGAGGGCAGGGCAGGAGAGGGCAAGGAATCACCAGGGAGTTGGAGGGAGAGAAGGAAGAGTCTATTTGAGAAGGAAAGGGCATACCTGGGGTCTAATTCCTTGGCCACGCGCTTAGCCTTGTTCCATTCCTCCCCTTCAATGAAGGCATCAATAGCTTCTCGTATGAGGTCCAAGTTGAGGTAGAGCTCTGCTGCCTACAGGGCCAGAGAAAGTCCCATGGGGGATGAAATATCACAGGTACCCTGCAGCCCAGGCTGGAGCTGGTGTTGTTGGAAGTGCCCAGCACAGCAACAACACAAGGTCTCTTCCCAAAAGATTAACCCCTGTCTCTGTTTCCTGCATCCCCCCAAGGCCTGGCTCTCTCACACTGCCCCTTTCCTCCTCCCTGAAGGCTCAGCACTGCCAGACTCTCAGACAGGGTAATCCACCCATCACCCCAGGATGTGATTTGGCCTCTTCCCCCCATGTATGTGGTTCTCCAGAGTCTGGAGAGAGCCCTCACCGCACTGTATTTCTTCATGGCCACCAGTTGAGGAGCCACCGTCCGTGTCACCTCAATGCTCTGTGTTTGGCCCAAGAACTTAATGGCCAGCTCAGCTGCCTGTGAAGAGAGGTTGTCAGCAGCGTGAGAGATAAGAGATACTGAAGAGACGGATGAAGCTGGAAGGAGTTCAGCTCCAGCCCTAAGACCTGAATTATGGGGGAAAGAGAAGAAGTGACAGCCCACTTCAGAAATTTAGAGGAGCAAAGCCCAGATACTTCTACACATGGGACACCAGATAAAGATGTAACTGTAGCTGAAGTTGGCACAAGGGCACAGTGATTAGTGTGAATGAGAACAAAATCCACAGGCTGTTGGAGTGGGCCACGAGGAGAGAATGATAGCCCAAATATCAACTAAATCGGAGTACAGCTCTGGTGCAGGGAGATATGGGCACAAGGACAGGTGCACAGTGCTGGAAGTGGCACCTGAGGAAGGGTGCCAGCACAGGGCAGGCTAAGCACACTGCCCATCATGGCTCAGAGAAGGATGATGAAGAGCTCTCAGACTTTGAGAACACTGGTCCCTTCAGCTCCTCTCTTGCACGCTGTGCTGAACACAGTGCCTCTGGAATGCACTGCAGCTTGTGAGAGACCAAGAGCAGAGCACATAAGGGGACTCATAGGCCCATACAGTACCTTCAGCAAGCACTTCTCCATCAGAACGCTGTTGCTGGGATCCTGCACCTTCAGATAGCAGTCCACTGCCCTGGCATATTCCCCAGCCTGCTCCCACTCCCGTGCCTGCTCCAGCAGCCCTTCCGTTCCTCTGTAGGGAGCAATGCAGCCTATGAGCAAGCCTGCTGTGTTGCCATAGAGATTTTCCAGACAGCATGCAGGGAATGGGCCAGGACGGCTCACAGCAGTGGCAAGTCAGAGAGGAATGAGCACAGGCAATTCTGAGGGGAGAACTGGTTAAGGACCCTGGGGAGATGAGCAATGGGGGAGACCTGGGAGATCTGTAAGTAGCAAGAGTATCTCTGAACAGGCAGGCAGGAAGATGGGAATGCCATGCGGGAAGAAGTCAAGGGTTCTCAGTCAGGCTACCCCTGCGAAGGTCAGTGCAATGGCCCAAACTGTTACCTGAAGCTTGACCCCAGCATTTCTTACCTGGAGCCTTTCTTGGCAGCCTCCCTGCTGCATTCCTCCTGCAGTGCTTCCAGACGACTAGGCACATATTCCTTGCAGATCCGCAGAGCCTCACTCCACATGCCAGCCTCCTGCCCAAGGACACCAGAGAGCAGAAATTTTCATCAGTTCACAAGCACCCACCACTCCTGGTATCACACAACACATCTGGCCATTCAAGTCATCTTGTCACAGGACAGGACAAGATGATTTGAATGGCCAGACGTGTTGTGTGACTGGGAGAAGAAACCAGAGAAGCATCATCTCACCCCTTCCTCCCCCAGAATGGCAACTACATCTATCCATTCACTCAGGTTACCACAGGAATGGTCCACCTATTACAGCTACCTCTGCAGAATAGGCACTTACAGTCTCCAAATGCAACCTGTTCATGTTATTCCTGAGGACCCTCCACAGCCTCCTGATAGGATACTTCCTCCCACAGCTGGGGGAGAGCTGAGTTATGCTGTGAAATCTATACCAATGTAGCCTTTTCAGGGCAGGCCAGAATGAAGATCTCCTAGGAACCACCTGAGTAAATCATTTCTCTGTGTCTACTACGCTGACAGGGAGAGCTGGATTTCGCTCCCTCTCTATCCAGACTGGGTTCTCAGAAAATAAGGAATACAAGCCTACATTTACCTTGTAGTACTTTATTGCCAGTTCAGGTCTCTGTGCTCGCAGAAGGAAGGCCTCTGCTTTCTGGAACTCTCTCTGCTCAAAGGCGAAACGTGCCTGTCCCACAAGCACATCAGCCACACTGTCTGGGTCATGAGCCTCGGCCACACGCTGGGCAGCATCCCAGTTCTGGTTGTGCACAAACCTAGGGGAGTCGACGTGAGATTTAACAGGAGTAGCAGCGAACAGCAGACCAGTGCTGAAGGAGCAAGCAGGCTGGTAGGCATGGGAAGAGGAGATGCAGCAGGCCAGATTGAGGAAGGATACCTACATCAGCACTGCCTCCTTGGGTTTCCCAGCTTTAATGAACTCTGCTTCAGCCTCTTCAAATTTGCCCTAGGAGAGAGGAAGGAGTTTTTTTGTACGCCTTCCTGCCCCAGTACCAATATATGATTCTCTATACTTACCATGAGGCAAAGCACATTTATGAAACAGATATGTGTATGGGAGCTCAGGGCTGCAACCGTGAAGCTCTTTGGGTGAGTAGTGACTGCAGCCATATAAATGCCTCCTGAGGCAGCTTTTAGGGAAAGCTTTTCAATTACATGAGTGATCAGGGAACTATCTATTTCAGGAGTAAAATTACCTCATCTTCTAGGAACATGGCATACTTTAAGTGGATCTCTCGCATCTTCTGCTTCATGGAGAGGCGGGCCAACTCAAAAGCAAATTCAAAAGCACTGCAGTAAAAGAGAGAGTGGGGTGAAAATGGGACTATGTGCTGTGAGGCCATGCCTTTATTAAGGTCAAGACATCAAGTAGTGCAAAAGACACTGCCAGAGGAGAAAGGGCAAGACAGAGGGTCCCAAGTGAGTGATCGCTGTCCATTGCTCCTTCTCCTGATCAGAGAACAGGAAAACTAACCTCACTAACCCCCTGAGGAGACCTCACTATGGAGACTCAGCTCCTTCATGATTGCTGTTAGTGCCAGAGCCCTCGTCTCAACCCTAAGAGGTGGTCATGAGGCTCCCAGGAGCCTGGAGAAGAGGAAGCTGCAGGGACGCAGCAATGAATGGCAGTGCAGACAGACGGTTGGGCAGGGGCAGGGTGGGACCAACCCTCTCCTGGCAGGCAGCTGCTGATGGTGACACTATGAGTACCCCCTCTCAGTGTTCAGAGGCTCTTACAAGGCCTCCCTATGCAGGTTAAAGAGCAAACTACTTTTGTCTGTCCAGATCAGATTTTACACAAGTGAGACTAACAGGTGGACAGGACTCATCTGGTAACTCCTCTATGCCTGTGTGGAGGAGGAAAGAGACTACCTGTGTGGGGAAGTGCAGGTAAGAAGAGATAACATGCTGTATGCCAGACATGCTGCTCTCAGGTACATACATATATTTTGGGCTGTCTTTCTTTCTGAGGTTATGCAGATAGGAGAGAAGTGCTGGGCTTATGAACTTGCTTACCCACTGTCTGCTGCATGGTCAATGGCCATCTCCAGAAGTCCGAATTTACTGAGGAGTTTCACAGCTGCCTCTCCACCCAGGCTCTTTGCCCACATATAGGCCACATGCTTATAGGAGTTTGCCCCACCATGTGCCTTGGCCACCTATTCAAAACAAAGAAAAATGAAGGGCTCAAAGCAACCTGAGCCATGACTCCCATTTCATGAGACTCCTGCGCTCCTGAGGGAGCATCAGAAAGACTTGCTGTCTCCTGAAGAGCTAACTCTTCTGCAGCTGCCCTGGACTGCGGAGGGTGCCACAAAGGCTTGTAGGGCAGAGCACAGTGAGAAGAGGCTGCTCTTTTCCAGCAAGGCCTGTGCTGGAGTTAGATCAGCAGAAACGATCCCTAGCCATCTGTCCATGCTGGAGGGAAACAGTGCTGCGGAATGGTGCCACAAAGTGCTTCTGAGGGGCAGTTCTGTGCAGGGTCTGGAGGAAGGCAGTGCTGCAGAGCGGCTAGGGGTCTGGTACAGCTTTGGGGGCACAGTGCTGCAGAGCAGTTTGGGGCAAAGCAGTAGCAGAAGGGGCTGCACCTGTGCCACCTGCTGAAGCTAAACAATGCACTTCACATCTTCAAATTTTCTAGTGAGTAGAGACAGAGCAATTCCTACTGGCACTCCACAGTCAAATTCTGGCCCCTGCAGGGTGAGATAGGTGTTAAGTTTTTATTACCCTGTAAGCTTCATCCCACATGTCATTCATTCTGTACATGTTTACTGTGGCCTTCCAGTCCTTAGCTTCTAGGTAGTGGTACTCAGCCTCCTGTAAACGTCCCTCTGCCTCCAGCTCCTGCAATGAGAGACAATGAATTAGTGACACTCTTGTCCCCACTTGGCCCAGCTGATGTCTTGCCATGACCTGTGCTCACCTTGCCCAGGTGCAGGTGAGTATCACTCAGTAAGTCCTTGTGGTATTTGGCTACCAGGCAAACCATCTCATCATACATCTTACACTTCTTGTACATGGTGATGGCCAAATCAGGTTCATCTACAGTGATATACAGCCTAGGAACACAAGCATACTCATGTGGTTCAGCTGGAGACGTGAGCAGCCCAAGCTGTCCCGCTGCATCCTGCCCAGCTGTGACGAAGTCCTGGGCACACGGCCAAAGGCAAGACTGTGTGTGCAACCCCCACTCCATCCATACTTGTCAGCCTGTGTTCCAACCTGGAGGAGCCCCTGGGCTTGTGACCTACTCATATCTTGGTCTCCAACCTGAGGCTCTCAGTCCAGTTGTGATGACAACTTGGAAACAGCAGTAAAACTTTCTCATATAGGCCATCTAAAAGGTGCGACCTTTCCACCTGCAGTTCTTCCTCTCATGTGCTGGGCATCCTTGAGATCAGGTACCACAGCATCAGATACTCAGCTTTGTTTGCCCCTGCTCATGCAAACCTTATTACATTGTTTGCACACCTATATGGAAACCATTTCACTTTCCAGATCTGATCCTGAGCTGTCCGTGCCAGATCAGACCTGGCACCCTGCAGCAGGACGAGTCTTGCTGCATTTCCACTGCTGCATAGACAGCTGTGCCCTAACTGGATCTCTTTTGTATTCAGGGGGTCAGAGATTGTCACCCCTGCCACCCTGGGGCTTGCTGAAGTCAGCTGGCCCCTTTCTTCCCCCTCCATCCCACTTGGCCTCTGGGGCTCCTCATGTGTGGTCCTCACACCCCTCCTGCCCCTGCAATGTCACACATCTCTCATGACATATCCCTTTCCCAGTTTCTTGGCCTAATTCTGTCTTTATATCCCTTTAGATACAATAATAATTCAGCCAGTTCTCTTCTTAGAAATTTTGCTTAATGTATCAGCTGGGGGTCTCTGAGTGTACAGAGAATATTTCTGACCCTTTCAAACCCAGGGCCCAAACTCCACTCTCGCTCAGGAAAGGGCTCCTTGCTAGAGTCAGATTCTCAGGGCGCAATCTTGGACAAGCACCAAGGAAGACACTTACCTCTCTGCTTCTTTATACTTGCCCTGCTTCTCCATGTCTTGGGCCTGGGTTATGTAGAGCATAGACACATCTTCCTGACTCATACACTTGACTGCCAGCTGCCAAGAGGAACATACATGCAACAAGCTCCAGGACACTGCACAGAAATGCCCTGACACATAGTGACCTTTCTCACAGTGCAGAAGACAGAAAAGCAATCTCCATCCCACTATAAATACATATATATATACACACACATATGTATATATATATGCCAGAGTTTCTGCAGAGAATGGGCAGTCATTTGTCACTGTGATCAAAGCATACAGAACCAAGGCCCCTGGAGAGTGCTACTCATGTCACAGGTGCACCCTCAGGGGTTGATGAAGCAGAGGGGGACACAGACAGGATGCAGGGGCTGATCTCTTGTTGGCTACTAGGTGGCCCTGCATGGATTCTTTGGAAAGAGGGCTTGTTGCTCAGGTGTCAGAGCAAAAGGCACCGCCAGCTCCTCATGGAAGACAATACACCTCTTGGAAGCAGGCTGAGATCTGCAGAAGATTTTGCTTCTGTCACTACCTTGTGAGCCTGTTCCCAGAGCCCGGCCTGCGTGTACATGTCAATGGCCTCCTTGGTCTGGTCTCCTTTGATGTATAGCTCCTCTGCGACCTGTGGGGAGACAGCCATGGTCAGCAGTCCTCAGGCACCCAGGGAAGCAATGACTGTTACTCTGTGATCTCACCTGATACTCTTGCAAGGCTGCATAGTGCTGGGCAATCCTGAGATAATATTTGGCTGCTGTCTGTTTGTCCTGCAAGTCCAAAATGTAGATAGCCTTCTTCCACTGCCGGGCTCCCAAGGCTGCCTCAATGGCCTTAACAGAGCACCTAGCATGAGAAACATGGCTTTAAAGGCAGCCTGCACCCATCTCCACTAGCTGAGCTAAGTCAGGGAGACCAAAGTGGGCTGCTGCTTGAATCTTCTTCCTTCAGGTGGAGCAACAAGACTGACCTGAATAACTTCACAGTATCAGCAGAGAGCCAAGGTCTGGAGCATTGACAGAGCTAACGGGACAGAATGAAGAACTGGGACAGCAAGGAACAGCAGGTTAGGACTGACACACACTGCTGTGGAGGGAAATCTGTGTGGGCCAGCAGAGACTGCACATAAGTACTAGGGGCTCTGGCAAAGCTGGAATGAGGGGGCTTACCCATGCTGCTTCAAACAAACTAGATGGACTTTGTGGCCTGCCAGATTATACTGCTGCTGGTTATACAGCCACCACCTGCTCCCACCTGGCTTCAATATAATGGTTAATAGCAGCATCCAGCTGTTTCTGCTGCACCAAATGGTCTCCCCAGGTCTCCTCCAGCTTCACAACTTCTGCAGGAAACACCAGACGAGCCAGCTCCACCGCTGTAAGAGGACACGATAGTTGTTATGTTGAATTCAGCAAGGAAGCAGGGCTGAGTGGCATGTGGGTCTCGTTGGAGGGCATGGGGGATGCAGGGCATGTCTAAGCCACTCCAGCTCCAACAGAGCAACCTAGTGATCTGTACCCTGTGGGGAACCAGACCAAACCCATGCCAGTGGAGTCAGCACAATCAAGGCCTCTGGAAGAGAATCCTGTCCTGAGGCTTTGCCTACAGACACAGCTATGTGAGAATCCCCACACAATAATAATGATGAATGGACACTTCAGAGGAACTCTGGACTCCAGAGTAATAGCTCATGTTGTTAGCAAGCTGGAACCAGGGGAGGAAGATATTGAGCACAGTACCTTTAAGGAAGGCACTGCCCTTGCAATAGCACTCCAGAGCCTTCCGTGGGTTCCCAACCTTCTCAAACAGGTCTCCAGCCTAAAGACAAACACAAGCTGCTAATTTCCAGATCCACTGTCTCTGCATAACACCATGTCCCATTCCAGCCCCACGTACAGCTGTCAATCCTGTCAGACAATCCCTACTCAGAGACTTACCCACCTGCTGTGACTTCCCCAATAACCAACAGCATGCATATAGAGGTAACTTATTGGAAAGACTTCACGTACTGCAACCATTGACCTCTCTGCTGACCCACATTCCCCAGGTGTTCTTCTGGAGTCTCATCTTCTAATAAGATAAAAGCTTTGGAGACAACCTCTCTTCCCTTTGCACTGAGTGTGGTGCACTGACAACTTGGTCTGTGACTGTGGCCACCAGGTGCTTGGTTATGATGGAGCCCTGGGAATGAGCAGGGGAGGGGAAGGCTCAGCTGCTTGCAGCAGGTTTGACCTGATAGGAAAGAGTGGCAGCCAACAGGGTGGGATGAGGCTCAAAACTTGTACCAATTAGAACATAGCATAAAAAGGCCATTCTGGAAGACCAAAGATTCAGGTCTTTCAGTATTTGAATAGTGGCTAGAGCACATGTCTAGGGAAAGATTATAAGAACAGAGCAGCTACAGAACAGCCTCTCCTCCATTGTGTATCAGTTTCCGATAATCCACACTGCAGAGGCTTCCTGAGTTCATATCATGGTGCCTCAACATCATCATATTGAATGGCTTTTGACGGACTTTACCTCCATGATTTGTCTGATCATTTTTGGATTTTGATATCAAAACATCTTGAAGGTTTTTTTCACCGCCCAGTTGTCCAGTCTGTCCAGGTCCCTCTGAGGAATGAGCAGCTGCCTATTTCTTGTGTTATTAGACACAGAGCCCCCTTCTCTGATAACCCCCCTTCTCTACGGTATTCACGGTTTTACAGATGGTCTTCATAACCTCCTGTTTCTCTTCCTTAGCTTTTCCATTTAGACTATCCTCATATGAAAGCTCCAGCATCATTTCTTATTCTGCTGTGAAGAAGTGCTGGAGATTTCCACAGTGGCATGTTTTCTGTTCAATTAGCAGCTCCTTTCCTGTTGCCTCCTACCTTCCCAGGGGACTGCTTGACTATTGTTCAATGCTCAGCTAATGTGTCACAGATGTATCACCAGTGATTTGCAATCTTTTCCCTGACTAATAAGAGCAGTTCTAGAGCTCACCTGCGCATGACAGACACAGTCAGCATTTGCTCTCAAATGTTATCTGTGCATTTATCAAGATAAAGCTACTTTTGCTGCTTTCCAGCCCAGCCCCTCTGTATACTGCAGAGGCAGAAGATGGGGCAAGAAATCTGATGCCACTAAGCAATAACAAGGCCCCAGGTGGTCCACTCACCTGTTCATACAATTCCCCTCTGATCAGTGCTGTGGAGATCCTATTGATGACATCTCCATTGGTCAGCAGCTCATCCCTGCTCATGGCCAGCCGTGCTGCCTTGGCTGGCAGTCCGGCTCGCAGGTATAGGCTGATGGCAGCCAGGTAGTCTCCCTGTTCCTCCTGGACCTCCCCAGCCTTCTCCTCCTGCTGTGTATCCAGCAGCCACTGATAGTAGCCTTTCCGCAGCTTATCCAGCATTGGATGTCCCTGTAGGGAAATGCAGCATTCGTCAATCTGGGCAAGGCAGGAGGTGGTCCTGCTCCTCCTGCAGGCTCTGAACAGTTCCTGGCACCAACCTCATTGCTGTCCAGTTAGATTAAGCACCTGCAGTTAGCAGAAACCACAGCAATGCCAGCTCATTCATTCTCTTCTGAAGCTCTGGCTACTTTTAAATGAACCTCAGTAGCTTTCTTGCTCACTACTCACCCAGGTCTGTTCTTCCACCACAAGCAACCTCCCTCTACATTCCTTTGTGTCATTGTAGACTTTTCCTAACTATTCTCTGTTTTATTCTTTTGCTGTCGGATGCAAGAACCACTGATCATCTTCCTCTGTCTTGTCTGTGGGCACTTCTGGCTAAGGTAATCCTGACTGGACCACAGCTCTGAGGCACCTTGGCCTGTGGTTCATGCTATACTGCATTCTAGGAAATAAAAGCTCTAGGCTGGATCCATCTATTCCCTAAAGCCTGCCTCCTGCCATTCTAACAGCTGCCTTGTTGACCGCAGCTCTTGCTGTGTTTTAGCAGCACTGGGGATATCCATCACACTTCCTCCTAAGAAAGTCAAGTCACTCACACCCCTGCCTCTGTAACTGCACCTTGTTCTCCCATTCCTATCACCTGCTCTGGACTCTTGATTCCTCTTTCTGATGGCATGGCACCCTCATCCCTCCAGCAGCCAAGGCTCCTTTGTGCAATAATCCTACCACCTGGAACTGAATTAGATGGGGGACCTCCAGGCCAGGCTCAGAGTCCCTTTGGGAGCTCCCCAAGCATAAGTGAGGTCTGATAAGGCAGATAAAGAACACTCAGACTATGACAGGACTCTTAACTGGAATACTTATCAAACAAGCCCAGCTCAAGGTCCAGGGTAGGAATATTCTGTACCTTGGCCTCAGCGACCACAATGCATTCATCCCACATGTGCAGCTCCTGGTACATGTCCATGGCCTCCTCTGTGGCGTTCTGTGTCAGAAAGCAAAGTATTACCCTGGGCAAGTCTCTGTTTAGCAGATACATTACCTCGAGGCTCTTACAGTGGGCAGGGTTAGATGTGCAGAAACATTTGAACGGTGAACCATCCCCTTTTACATGGATATACATCCTTCCCTTATCTGCCTCCCTGTACCTCAGGGGGTACAGATCCTACATCAGGAACAAGCAATCTCTCCTTCTACTCCAGGGCACAAAATCATCTCTCAGGAATAAGCAACCTACTCCCTCACTGTTCCTTTTCCAGGACAGAACACAAATCTTACTGCTCACAAATAAATGAGACATAAGCTTCATCTCCATTCTCTACTGTGAGGGTGACAAAGCACTGGAACAGGTTGTCCAGAGAGGTTGCGGATTATCCTTTTTTGGCGATATTCAAAATCTGCCTGGACGCAATCCTGTGCCCCATGCCCTAGGTGCCCCTGCTGGAGCAGGGGAATTGGACTAGGCGATCTCTAGAGGTCTCTTTCAACCTCAACCGTTCTGTGACTCTGTGATTTCTGCTCCTGGTCTCTTTACTTACTTGTTCCAGGAATATCATCTCTGCCAACTTGTAGTTCTTCTCTAGCATGGCCAAGCGGGCACGCACTAGATAATGGTCTGTGCCATCCCCACCCTGGAAACAACCACAGTTAGCTTGACTGGTTTGTAGGGGTGAAGGAATGGGCTCTGGATTTGCTACAAGGGAAGAGATTGCTGATGGAGCATGTGTCATCACAGAAACTGAAGATAGATGAAAAGTTACAAGACAGGAGCAACGCTACGAAACAGACAGCCAAAGAGGGATGTGGGGGGCCTGGATGAACTATGTCAGCAGTTCTTACATGACAAGGCCCTGATCTGTAGGAGTGTATTGGAGGATATAAACAGAGATGACAATATGTATGCAAGTGTTTGCAGGGAAGTGGCTGCCCTGCACAGCAAAGTTTGACTCACATGCTCTTGAGCTGCCTGGTCTGCAATGACATTGGTTTCATGCAGAAATCGAGCTTTTGCCATGTTGCCCAAAGCTGCAAAACACCTGCGAAGAGCAAGGCAGTTAGTTGCTAGATGGGCTTCAATACCTACCTTTAGTCACAGAAAGGAAATCAGAGCCTGAGCAGTAGTTTCCAGCAGTGTGAGGTGGGGAGGTGCAGTGGCACCACTTCACAAGAAGATTTTGTTAAGACCCATATTCTTATCTACCCTCTAGCCCTGCTCCATGGGAGAAGACAGGCTTCAGGCTTTTAGGCTTCAGACCTTTTCTGACCTTGCCTATACCTGTCTGCTCCCTGCAGCCTTAATATTCACTACTTTGTACTGTCACAAGTGAAAAATTGAGACTGAGATCTATCTGCCCCTAGTTCTATTGCTAGTGCCTAGAATGAAAGGACAAAGTCATTGCCTGAAATAGAGGAAGCTCCATTCCTGAATGTAGTGAACCTTTCAGGCCACCCAAAAAGTCACAACCTTTGTTAGACCTGGTTTCTGTGAAGGATCTAGAAAAGAGATTGTTCAAGCTAGCAGAAAAAAAGTTTTGACTCCTTCCTGTACCTCTCTGCAATGTGCAGCTGTCTAGCTTCCAACGCCAGCCTGCTTAGTGTCTTCCACATGGCTTCAGTCTCCGTGGACATTTCCAGCGTCTCCAAAAATGCAGTAGCCCTTAAGACAGAGAAAACTGCAGACTTTCAGTAACAGAGAAGAAGAGCTCTCTGAAGAAAAAGAAAAAGAAAAAGAAAAAGAAAAAGAAAAAGAAAAAGAAAAAGAAAAAGAAAAAGAAAAAGAAAAAGAAAAAGAAAAAGAAAAAGAAAAAGAAGAAGAAAGAGAAAGAGAAAGAGAAAGAGAAAAAGAAAAAAAAAAGAAAAAGAAAGAAAAAAAAAAGAAAAAAAAGTCTGAGAAGGGAATTTCCCAGAAGAACTGAAAACAAATGAAGCTGGATGACCAGTTCTGACTGTATAAGATGGGGCCTACCATATCAGGGAGAAACTCAGTTACCAGTTTTCTAAGAGTTTCCTGTCTGGCCTAAGTTAGTTAGGAGATAAGTGGTCACCAGGAGGCTGTAGAAGTGTGGGGCAACCCTGACATGTTAAGTCTGAAGCAACTCCATGGCGCAGAAAAGTAACTCAAGATGGATTATTGCTCTGAGGATGTGAATTTTTTTTTTTCCCTGGTCAGTTCTAAAGCCAGCTAACAATGCCAACCCTACCCAGGCGCCTACCATGAGCTTTTACTCAGACAGACAGCTTTTATTCTGCACAAGCAGGCCAGCTCCAGTTTCTACTCAGCTGTCATCATCCCTGGAGGGAGAGCAGCATGAGAGTATCAGAGAGCATCATTCCACATCGAGCTACTACTGAAGACATGGTTATTTACTGCATTGAGTGAATATTGCCTGCAGTGAATGTAAGTCTCAGCAGGACTGGCCAGACTCTTGTCTGAAACCATGGAGCTCTGGAGATGACAATGCAGGGTGTTCACTCTTGAAGGAATCTGCTCCACATTTCAGCTAGATTTACCACTAACATCATGCTCAGAGACTAAACTGCAATCCTGAATGGAAAGCCCTGCTGGTGTGGTTCACAGACTGTTGGCCTCAAGCATCTCTTACACGAAGCAGGCTAGCTGCTCTCACAGCGTGGTGTATTTAGCACTTACCTGTGGTAATCCCCATCATCAATGGCAGTTCCAAACTCTATAAGGCCTTCATCTAGAGTATAGGACACGGTGTTCACACCTTCAGTTACTATCACTTCAGTCTTCCCATCATTCCTTTCCAAGTCTACAATATCCCCCTGCAAAAAGTACCAGCTGTCAGTTCTCCTGAGACAAAGTTCTGATGAAGGAGCTCACACCTTGCTGACATTATCCTTAACTCTGCAGGGGGAAGCAAAAAGTCTTGGAGTAGCTCCTTGCTAGAGAACCTATCTCCAGGTTCTACCACAGATTTCTGTCATGGATTTGACAGATGGCCTCACATTCTGCCTAGGAGAAATTCATTTCCCTCCCTTCTCCTTTCTGCAGTACCACTCTACCTAATCCCACATCTATGTCCAAGAAGTAATAGAAAATACTGCTGGAGAAAGCGAAGTCTCCAGATCTTTACCTTCAGAGGAAACATGGTGACTCGCTCTGGAGCATCAATGTTATACCAAATGCAGAGGCTGTTTCTGTTCTGAGCCACCACCACATCACTGCCTGGAACCCACTGCACATAGGAGCAATAGTTCAAAATAGTAGTCTTGGTGCTTCTTTCAATGTCATAGAGCTGCAACTAGATAGGGAAAGAGGAGAAAAAGACTCAGCTGGGCTCATGACTGGGCTGCTTGCTCAAAGGAACAACAGGAGTGTCTGAGCAAGAATCCTGCAAGCAGATATTACCTACCAGGAATCAAACTTCAAGATATGTAGTTTAACCTTCCACATTGTTAGCATTTTACATGTTATATTTCAAGACTTAAGACTATTATTTTTTTTTTACCCTAGCAGCATTTTAATCAACATACTCAGATCCTGAACCAAGCTTTCCTGAACCAAGCTTGGTAACTTGGAAGATGTAACCTGACAGGTCATAACAAAGATGCATTATGCCTTGTGACTTAAATGTGCTAGGCTGTGTCTGCTCCTCCTAATCGTCCTCACTTAGTAAAGATGAGAAAAAAGACCATGAGAGAACTGTACTGAGGTAGGAGAGGACAAGCAAGTCCCTGTGCTGCTCTGTACTGAACTGGTTGGAAAATGATGTACAAACATAGCTTAGGAGGTCTTGTACTCTCTGATCTGGACTGATGGCAATGTTTTGTGAAGGGGTGAGCAATGGATCTCTCCTGCTGATTGGTCTGAAAAGGAGCCTGAAGAGGGAACAGCAGTTCCAGTGATGTCACTGAAATTCTTGCTGAGAGAGTGAATTAAAGGAACCAAATGTAAACTGAGGAAGAATGCAGAAATAAATATTAAAAAGTTATGCTGCTGAGAAAGTTCTCTCTTCTCATATGACAGGCCAAATATAGCTTTGTGCTACTGTACAGACCACTCACAAATAGAAGCTTGTTTCATCTTTTGGTGGCTGTATTCACTGTTAGCATCTTCCTGAACACAGTTAGTGCAGCAAAGCTGAAACAGTAGCCTTTGATACTGGTATTGATCCAGCTGAGAAAGAAGAAGAAACTAATTCTTGCATGATGCTCTTTTGGATATGTGAAAATGGTGTCCTAAAGACTTGCACACATGCAATAATTCTTCTCTCGAGAGTCAGGAGGATCATGGTTAGAGATGCATGCTAATAGAAATAAAGGCTCTCCGTTTTCTATAAACCCAGGTTAGGCTGGGTTTATAGAAAACGGCTATATAGGCTGTTCTTCCTATTTTTCTGTAATCACAGAGGTCATGAATAAGCCTCTGTCCTGCGCTGGCCTAGAACCAGAATTATAGCTTTTGTGCAAGAAAGCCTACCTCTAACACACTTTGTTAGAGAAGTGTGTGGTAGAGAATTTATGAGGCAGCAGATGTGTATGAATGGTAACAAGCAAACAGGCATCTGGGGGGAGATGTATGATTTCCAGGCAACAGGGTGTCTTTGCACCCCTGAAATCTATGGGTCCCTGATTCTTAAGGGTTGGGCTACCAAAAATGACATATGAACAGCTCAGGAAAGAAGCTCCTGCCTGAAACACAAGGGGTGAAGTTACAGTTTCTTGAGATTATGAGTGGAAACATTCGACTGCAAAGTGTTCGGTCTCACTAGATTCTGTCTTGACCAAGCTGAGTATGTTGTCCTTTACAAACACAATGTCAGATGTACACTGTCCTGGCATTTTGGAAGAACTCCACACGACTGGGAGGTGCATATTTATGCAAAGTGTGAACAGCTGTAGCTATAGCTTGAAACTAAACATACAGTGCTGCCAGCTCATGTAATCTGAACATGGTCTGCCTTCCTCATAGGAATCGTCAAAAACTTACAGGTACTTCAGAATGATGCCTCTCTCCATGGCATTACTGGTTCCAGCATGGCATCAGGAATTGTGTGTTCCTCATCTCTTTCTCTGCACTTTGGCATATCTATCTTTCCTCTCCCCAGGCCTGCCAGCTTGCCCTCCTAGATGTGTTTTACTCACCCTCATCTTCTTATCCCTGAAGAGTAGCTTGTGGCCTGTTTCATTCAACTCCAGCCATTCGATCTTGCTGTCATGGCTGATGGTGCCAGCATTGTAGCCACCAACAAGGTCCACTTGGAAATAAAAGAAAAGAAATGGTGTGAATACAGATGCCGTCCCATGCAGAGCAGATGTCTGGGACCTAATTGTGACAGGATCCTATGGGAAATACACAATGACATGAAAGGTAGGGTGCAATGACATTTTATCTTGGCACTTTACCAGCATGAGTTAAGTGCCTCCTGCCTTAGGAGGCACAGAGCACAGGCAGTGCAGGCAGCAACATCATCATGCCAAACTGCACGAGCTGAAGACACAGCTACAAACACCCTACAGTTGAGCCCACACCAGACACTTAAGCTGCTAACAGCAGGGCAGCCTGGGCTCTAGCGATCTGCTGCCTGGCAGACTGAATGAAAAGCGGGACTCTAGGGATCTGCTGCTTGGCAGCATGACTGCAAAGAGTGCCTTTAGGGATATGCTGTTTGGTAAAGTGAACACAGAAGAGCCAGGCTAGGAAAGTACAGGAGGGGGATGTTTACATTCACCTGTTGCTATAGTCTTGATGTCTATCAGATAAGCCAGTCTCTTGTTCGCCTCCACGCCTCTCTGACGTCTTTCATTGATACGAACACTATTATTTGAAAGGAATGAGGACTGTTAGCTTTACTACTCTCTAAATCCACAAGACTGAGTCCTGTCCTCTCCCCACAGAATTACCTGTAGTTTCCCCAAGGACATGGAGGCTTCTGTAGTTCTGGAAACCAGTACTTATGCCTGCCTCGGCTAAGAAAAAACCCTTCTGCTTCATGACTGAAAGCTGCCTGAATGACCTGTGAAGTTTCCTCATCAGTACAGCCCATGGTCCTCCCCTCCCTTCTCTTGAATAAGAAAATGACATTTCAGAGTTGAATGATATCTAGAGTTCCTGTTAATGCTGTACTAGGACTAGCAGGATGCACAGATGGATCCTGGATATGTGCACAGGAAGTCCCACTTCAGTCAATCACCAAGTCGGGCTTCAATAAACACATATCAGAGGCGAATGGGCTCTTGACCTTCTAAAACTTTACATTCCTTTAATATAACTGAGAAATTAAATCCCACTATCAGTCACTGCCAAAAGCCAGTTGTTCAGAGAGCATTCAGTACTTTGCTCACAGGCCCCAGAGTCTGGGCGCTGTGTTCTAAAGAATGGACACTTCTAAGTGATGTCCTCTTAACAAATGCTTGTACTGCTTCCACTGGCAGCCTTGACACTCACCTGACAAGATGAGGGTTCATGAACTCTGTGCGAACAGACCCCAGGATGTCATTGCTTCCATATTCCACCAGCGTCAGTTCCCCAGCATTAAAGATCATGCAGACCTGGAAGACAGAGGGGACTGCACTTTTAACAAAGAGCCAGGTAAGCAGACACTTCTACTAGAAAGGTGCACAGAAAAGCTTTCTGCTGCATATAAGTCTAAATTCACATCCTCTGGGATCAGCAAGGAATTGTCCATGCCTTCCTGTGGTGACTGATAGCTTCTTTAGGGCTGGGGATTTTAGTCCTGTGCTTATCGGTGCTGCAGTAGGAGCCAAGCTGTCACCCTGACAGCTCTGAGCTGATTCTTCAGCTCCTCCAGATTTTTTTGCCTCACCAGAGAGTGCTCTTGGTTCCATCCAGACAGCTAACATATCCTGTTTTCTGTGCCTCTGATATCCATATTTTACGGCTCCTGTCTCCTTTGGGGGCATGACTCACAGTCTTATACTGAGTTCATTTTATATCTTGCAGTTGGGAAAAACAAGTATGTGGAGAAAGCACATCAGGATATGCGGGGAGAGGATAAGTCCAGGAAACACCTGAGGAACAGCAGTGTCCAGAAGTGTGGCTGACACTCTCCTCCCCAGTACATACGCACTGCTCTACTCACCATTAAGGGGTAGCATCCTATCTCATCCAACTTACATTTTCATTGTCAAAGAAGAATTTCTCATTCCCTCCAGATCCTTGCCAGGGTACCTATAATGCAATGGCATGGAGAAAGTAAACACAGAGGACCAAGTTGAAGGCATCATGATCTACAGTCCAGCTAGTTATGGCTCACTGACTTCCTGCTAGCACTCTAAGTAAGCAGAGAGGCCAATTCTTGCCAAATCTCAGTTCTCAGACCTAAAATCTCAGCCACAAGAGCTTAAATAAAGCTTAAATAAAAAAGCTTAAATAAAGCTCTTGTGAGACAACAAATTGATAAATGGACCACTCACAACCCTATTCTTTGTAGACAGTACATATAGCTGTGCAAATGAAAGAAAAAGTTCTCTGTGCAGGATGGTTCAGAGAAACCTGTGATATTTAGTGTGTTTAGCCAAGATGGATTTCCAAACAGCAGTATCCTCCAGCTCGAACGTGTAGTCAGGAGCACAGCTAGCTCCCAGCAGAATCTAGTTCCCAGACAGATCGATTAGCACATAGGCAGTCTGATTAAAGTATATGCTACCTCTGTGAACAAAGAAAATGTGTCCTGAGATCCAGTTCATATTTTTGTCAGATCTACTGCCAACATTTCATGCAACTTCTGTGTGATTTTGTGATTCGGTGACTTGGTGCACAGCCTCAGCACTCAGCACACCGTAAGCTTCAGGATATTGTCAGTTCTGTATGGAAAGATCTGTAGAAATGGTATTGCAGTGAGGGATAGCTTTTTTTTTTTTAAACACAAGAGTAGTCCTACATTCACATCTGGACTACGCAGATCTACAAAGTGAAGTTTTGAGCCCCACAGTACAAGGCATTGATAAACTGAAGCAAGCTCAGCAGAGAGCCACTGAGGTGACTGGGGCTGGAAAATTAGCACTGTTAAGTGGGGGCTGAAAGAACTGGTCTTCTAGAGGCTAGAGAAGAAAAGGCTGAGGAAAGCTGTAAAAGGGTGGAGGCTTCTTTTGCAGAGCACAGTGGGAGGATGAGAAAAACAGTTATAAATTCAAACAGAGGAGAGTTCAGTGTGACACAGGGAAAAAGGTTTTCCCCATGATGACAGTCAAGTATTGTAATAGGAGCCCAAGAAGATGGTGGGATTTCCATCCTTGGAGGTTTTCAAGACCTAGTTGGATAAAGTCCTGTGCAAGTATGTTTGAATTTTATGTTCATCCTGCTTTGAACAGGAGGTTGGATATACAAGACCTCTCAAGGTCAATTTGAACTCGAATTATTCTATGATTCTTTGAAAAGAAATGTATCATTAACATGCAGAAAACATATTCTTTGAGTTGCAAAGTTAAGTACTTGAAACTCAGGAAATGCCAGAGGTTTTCTAGTACCTCACTGAGCTTGTTGGAGCTGATGTCACCCAGCAGCAACGTGTCTGAAGTGTGTGCCACCAGATATCTCTCCTTCCCTAGGATCTTCACCTCATCAATCTCATAACCATAGTGGGATTTCAACACAACTCGAGTTCCTGTTGAGAGGTTCTTCACAATGACCTAGAGAAAGGGGGAAAAATATGACGCATCTTTCTATGCAGAGAGGAAGAACATAGCCTCCTTGTCCAATGGAAGATATATGCAACAGAGTTTCCATATATTTGGGTATTTAGATGCCCTCTCCCAGCATTTAGTCCTGTTTTTTAAAGAAACCTTATCACACCTTTTGTACAGGATGACATTGTACTGGAAGTGTGGGACTTTCACTTGTACCATTTAGAAGTTCCTAACCTAACCTGGAGGACTACTCAGGCACCCACGGAGGAGTCACTGAGAGAGAGTCGTGATCTCTCTCCACTGACTACACAGAGTGCCAGGACTGCTAGTCCACCCTTATTATTTAATATTGAATCAGGGAAAGTCGTCTGAAATTAAGACACTTAAGGAGCCTGCATTTTGAATGGTGGTACCCACACAAATTTACAAACTAGTAAGTAAGCTCTATTTTCTCTGCTCCCCGTCAATTTCTGCCCAGACTTTACCGTATCTCTGAAATATTCTCTACACCCTTCCCAGTAGATTTATACAGGTAAACTGCAGGTTTAGGAATCTAAAATACTTTCTCTGGTAATTTACTCTTCTGATCTCTGGACATATTTTTCAAGGCAGTGCCACTGTTCTAAAGAGAGGAGGGAATGAAGTAAATGGAATTGGAGAAATACACTCTTACTCTCAACTCTTTTAAGTACAGTTTTATTGGGTCTGATGGTAGCTGATGGCACCAAAAACCCCAAACATGTCTAGTTTTAATGAAAATCCTATTTTAATCAAGAGACATTACTTCATTGAACAGTCTCTTACCTGGCTTGGTCCCACATACGTCATTTCAAATTTATTTTTGTAAATGCTTCTGCGAAGGCAGCAGTCAAATTGTTCAACTCCTCCGCAGAGAGTGCCCTGGGGAAACAAACACAAGCAGTCAGTGAACTCTGTCCAAGAGAGATTCTGCAGGCCCCACTTGCATGAAAGAGATCACGGGCAAGGCAGGGACCAAAAAATCCTGGCTGCTGTGGCAAACAAGGATCAAGGACCCCTTATGCATAGGGACCAGCCCTATCTTGACTTCCTTGAGAGAAAAGGGCGAAAGATTCAGAGATACTCAGAGAAACAATTTACCAAATACTGGCACATACATGGTAGAGAAAGAGGAGGAATTAAAAAGCACCTTCACCCTAATCTTCTCCATTACCCCATTCAGTGGCACTCCTCCCTCTTACAACTTCTTTTTCCTTCCACCTTTATCTGTTTCTTCATGATATCTCCAACCCTCTGGTCATCTTTTGCTACTCTTACCCCTTCCCCTTCTCTGCAAGCATTCATCTGTTCAATTAATTTTCTGTTTAAATATATTTTAAAGTTCCCTGATTTTATTAAACATACAAAGACACAAAAACAATTAAAGAGAAGTTGTAAATGGCAGTGTCTTTAAATAATTATTTATGGAGACAAATGCAGAGCTTTAAATAATAACTTAATGCAGAAAGGTAAACCAAGATTCACTGTCTAGAAGTAGAAGAAAAATAACGCTGAATTGAAAACGCGGCCTGCAATCATGGAGTATAAAGAATAGTTCAATTCTTACGCTGTTTCTCACAGATTCTCAGAGGAAAGAGTGCTAATGAGACTGCTGTAGGGAATCTACGCTGAACATTTTTATTATGTTTCTGTGGAAGAAAGGAGTGCTGCTGCTTCCAGTAAGCCACGATACAATCACACATGCTATTTTCCATTCTCATACTCTTCACATAGCACATCTCAATGAAGCAGTGTCTCCTGACCTACATCTCAGTCCATGCACGTAACCCCTCTCGGCAGCCCTCCCCGTATCACCCTGTTCACAAGAACATGCCTGACACTGTCTGGCACAGGACTCAGGGGCTCAGGACTGATGATACAAACCACACAGATTCGTGAGCCATCCCTCTTCCATGCTAAAGCTGTGATGGTATAGAGGTGAGCTATTTCTTTGGGTTTGGCTTCCTCCCAAGCATTGCGGCGTGGGCTCCAGTTCAACACCCTTAACCTGTCAGAACAGATGAGAGAGCACAGAAGAATTGTACCCGGCTGAAGGAGAAAGCAGTATAGAGGGGAGACGTTACCTTCAGGCATCAGACCTGTCATAGCTGCCGATGACAACAGCCTGGCCGCCAGGACTTGTGGCTGCTGTGGTGAATTCCTTCTCTGAGGAGTCCCGGCTGTAGTCAAATGTTTGAATCACATTACCTTCCTTCCCATAGGCTACTATCTTCTTGTCACAGCCTGCAGCCACAATGCTGTTGGAAGCCCAGGCAAGGGCATAAGGAGGGCAGGGATGCACCACCAATTTACCCTATGTTAGACAAGAAAGAACGTTCTGAAAATAGCAATGCCTCTGTCCTGCAATTGAGCCCTATTGCACTGTCTCACAGTGAGACCAGTACAAGACCCTCTGGTAAAGTCCAGTTCATGGCAGTTGGCTTTGTATAGCTGCCCCTGGCAGACAGAAACTTAAAAATGCATGAACTAGCCTACTCAGTCATCTAGGAGATATTTCTCCTGCCAGTAAGATGACCAGTATTATTAACTAGACTAGGATGCAATCTTAGCACAGCAGAATCATTCTGAGGCCTTCAGCATATCACAGCAGACAGCATACAGATACAAACTGCTTCATTAGAGGGGAAAATCAGAGTAGAAATACACTCCCTTCACCACAGCTTCAAGTGCAGAGACTACTTGCAGAGATGGCTCCTTCTGGAGAGGAACAAGTGGCTCAAGAGAAATGCTGGGTGCCCAGAGCACACGGTCAGGAGAAAATGTAGGGTGCATTAGCAGGGAAGGTAGGGGTTAAACAGCTAATGTAGAATAAGCTGAGTCTTAGAGCACAAGGACCCATGATAACTGGCAGAGTCCGGATGTCTTGCTCATGGCAGGGGCAGAACCCTTGATAGATGGCAGGGTCAGGATGCCCTGCTCATGGCAAGGTCTGGACCCTTGATAGGTGGCGGGGTTAGGGTGCCCTGCCCTCAATCAGGATGATAGGGGGGCTGCTTATCCAGATGTTTTAATTCAGCAAAATAGATAACATTAACAAGAATGCAAAACAGGAAAACGGGAGGGGGAACACTCTTGGGTAAGAACGGTATAAAAGAGGGACGCTCGAAGTGGTCGGGGTCCGTGGTGTGACCCCTGCGTGGGAAAGCCCGGACCCCAGCTAGCTGGTAATACTTATTATCTTTCTTCTATTAATAAAAGACAATATATCTATGGTGGTTGTCTCTCTCCCTGTCAGTTCGGATACCGGACCTAACATTTGGGGGCTCGTCCGGGATCCGAATGCAGGGGAGGAGAAAGAGATAGAGAAAGATAATAAGTCAAGGGAGGCCTCAGGGGGTGAGAGTGAGCCGACAGAAATCCAGGTGGACGCACCGAAGGATAGTCGGCTGGAGTCTGAGGGAGACGTCCCTCAGACTCCCACGAGAAGGAAGGGTGGTTGGTTACGTTGTTTGGGTACACCGTATCTCCTTGACGAAAGGAGACCGGTGTGGGAAGGGCGAATTCTGTTAATAATCGCCCTTACTGGTTTACTGGCAGTTGTATTAACTTTGGTTTTAAGCGACGAGCTTGATACAATGGGACAAGGGAAATCCACCCCTTTGTCATTTATGTTAAATCATTTTGGATATGTTAAACGTCGGGCACATAATTTGTCTGTAGAAGTGTATAAAAACCGATGGGAGGCATTTTGTAAAAGTGAGTGGCCAAGTTTTGATGTAGGCTGGCCGAGAGAGGGAAGTTTTGATTTAGAATTAATAAGGAGAGTAAAAGAGGTAATAATGAGACCTGGGTCAGAAGGACAGCCAGATCAATTTCCATATATAATCACATGGGAGGATTTGGTTCTGTATCCACCCCCATGGCTGAAACCTCTTTTGGGGGAGGGTAGAAAAGACGGAAAAGTTGATATTTACGTAGTGAGAAAGGAAGATGAAGAAGGAATATCAAGTACCACCCATGCCTTCCCAGTTAGAACGATTGGAACAACTGGGCCACAGGGACAGCGTACGTATCAATACTGGCCATTCTCTTCTAGCGATTTGTATAATTGGAAAAGTCAAAACCCCTCCTTTTCCGAGAAACCGGGGGCGTTAATTGATTTATTAGAATCCATCTTGTTTACGCACAACCCTACCTGGGATGACTGTCAGCAGCTTTTAAAAGTGCTGTTTACGACCGAAGAGCGTGAAAGGATCCTGACCGAGGCGCGAAAGTTGGTGCCGGGAGAGGACGGGAGACCCACCGGGCAGCAGAACCTTATCAATGAAGGATTCCCATTGGTAAGACCACCGTGGGATTTTGAACAACCTGAAGGTAGGGAGCGTCTCCGAACATACCGGCAAACGCTGATGGCTGGGTTGCGGGCGGCGCGTAAACCTACTAACTTAGCAAAAGTAAATGCTGTTAGGCAGGAAGCCGAGGAAAGCCCTGCCGCTTTCTTAGAGAGAATATTAGAGGCGTTTAGACAATTCACTCCTTTAGATCCTATGAAGGAGGAGAATCGGGCAGCTGTCATCTTGGCATTTGTAAATCAAGCTGCACCAGATATAAGAAGGAAATTACAAAAGATTGAGAGGTTGGGGGAGCAAACCTTACAGGATCTTTTAAAGGTAGCAGAGAAAGTGTACAACAACAGGGAGACTCCAGAAGAAAAACAGGAGAGAATAAGAAGGGAGGATTGGAAACACCAGAGGGAAATGGCTAGGAGATTTTTTGAAGCAGGAGAAAAATCAGAGAGGCAAAGAAGGGGACCGCCACCCCCCAGAGGAACAGGGGTACGGTTAGGAAAGGATCAATGTGCAATTTGCAAAAAGAAAGGACACTGGAAAAATGAGTGTCCAGAAAAAGGAGAAAGGAGGCCACCTAGAGTACTGGTGGCAAAAGAAGATAGTGACTGAAGGGGCCGGGACTCGGAACCCTTCCCCGAGTCTTGGGTAGAATTAGAAATGGAAGGGAAACGTGTAAAATTTCTGGTAGACACAGGGGCTGAATACTCAGTAATAAATAAAGCAGCGGGGAAACTATCGACAAGGAAAGCTCGAGTACGAGGGGTAAATGGGAGTAAGGTATATCGGTGGACATCAGAAAGGAAGGTAGATGTAGCTAATAGACAAATCACGCATTCATTTTTGTATATACCGGAGAGTCCGGTACCCTTAATGGGCCAGGATCTCCTAACTAAATTGGGGGTAAGGATATATTTCGAGGACGATGGGGTAAAGATCAATGACCGGGAAGGACAACCGATACAGGTCCTGACTGTTAGATTAGAGGACGAATATAGACTGTATGAAGAGAGGAAGGAAGAAATTGGACCAGAAACTCAAAAATGGATGAGGGAACTCCCAGAAGTATGGGCAGATAATTCGGGGGTAGGAGAGGTTAAAGGGAAAACTCCTCTGGTCGTGGAATTAAAACCAGGAGCTCACCCGATTAGGGTTAAACAGTACCCAATGACCCCTGAAGCTCGACAAGGGATAGCGAAGCACATTAAAAGGTTACTGGAAGCTGGCATTCTGCGTAAATGCAAATCTCCTTGGAATACTCCTCTACTGCCAGTAAAGAAGCCCGGAGGAGATTTCAGGCCAGTTCAAGATCTGAGAGAAGTTAATAAAAGAGTGGAGGATGTGCATCCTACAATCCCGAATCCATACACTCTGTTAAGTACGATGCCACCAGATATGGGATGGTATACAGTTTTAGACTTAAAGGATGCCTTCTTTACCATCCCCCTGACAAAACAGAGCCAGGAAATGTTTGCTTTTGAATGGGAAGATCCCGAGAGTGGATATAAGGGTCAGTTAACTTGGACCCAATTACCACAAGGGTTCAAAAATTCACCGACTTTGTTTAATGAAATACTGCAGGAAGATTTGAGTGAATTCAGGAGACAGAATCCTAGTGTGAAATTGCTTCAGTATGTGGATGATCTGCTGCTAGCAGCAAGAACGAAAGAGGAGTGCGAGGAAGGTACGAGGAAGTTGTTGCAAGAATTGAATAAACTAGGATACCGAGTAAGTGCTAAGAAAGCTCAGCTATGTAGTCCTGAAGTAACATATCTGGGATATAAGATACGAGATGGTAGGAGATGGCTAACTGATGCCATGAAAGAGACTGTTCTTCGGATTCAGGAGCCCAGATCTCCAAGGGAGGTTCGAGAATTCTTGGGGACAGTAGGATACTGCCGTTTGTGGATACCTGGATTTGCAGAGAAAGCGAAACCTCTGTATGAGGCGAGTCGAGAGAAACCAGACTGGCAGTGGACAGAAGCTATGAGAAAATCTTTTGAGGAACTGAGATTAGCCCTGCTAGAGGCCCCTGCACTTGCACTCCCGGACCCAGCCAAGGATTTCCATTTATATGTGAGCGAAAGAGCGGGAATTGCTAAGGGAGTGCTAACTCAAAAACAAGGACCTTGGAAAAGGATAGTGGCGTACTTATCAAAGAAATTAGACCCAGTTGCCGCAGGGTGGCCCTCGTGCCTTAAAATCATCGCAGCCGTGGCAATGATGGTTAAGGACGCAGACAAACTCACGTTTGGGCAAAAACTGTATGTAACAGCTCCCCATTACGTAGAGGCATTACTCAAACAACCGCCTGAAAGATGGACAAACAATGCTAGGCTGACTCATTACCAAGCCTTACTTTTAAACCCAGAAAGGAATATGTATACGTCCCCAACGACTTTAAATCCAGCCACTCTCCTACCTAACCCAGAATATGAAACACCTGTGCATAATTGTCAGGAGGTGTTAGCTGAAACTGCGACGGTGCGGGAAGATTTAAAGGATGAGCCGCTGCAAGGGGGAAAAGTGTGGTTTACAGATGGAAGTAGCTTGGTCGAGCAAGGAAAAAGAAGGGCGGGAGCTGCAGTGGTAAATCAGAAGGGAGAAATAGTTTGGAGCCAGCGTTTACCAGATGGCACTTCGGCTCAGAGAGCGGAACTGATAGCCTTGGCTAAGGCACTAGAAATGGCAGAAGGAGAGCGAGTGACGATTTATACAGATAGTCGCTACGCATATGGGACAGTGCATATACACGGAGCAATATACAGAGAAAGGGGATTTCTTACCTCCGCAGGAAAAGAAATCCGAAACAAAGAAGAGGTTTTGCACTTGCTGTCAGCTTTGCAGAAACCAAAAGCAGTGGCAATTGTGCATACCTTAGGACATCAGAAGAAAACCGATACGATAAGTAGAGGGAATGCAGCTGCAGATAGTGCAGCCCGGCGAGCTGCGTTAGAAGGACAAATACAAAGGGTACTAGCCCTGACTCACAACACTTTAAGAGAAGAAGAGGAAATTGGAGAGGATGAATACACCCCAGAGGAGAGGGAGTGGATTCAAAAGGTCGCAGAAAAGCAAAGTGCAGGAGAAGGACATTACGATACAGAAGGAAGAATGTTAATTCCTAAGCGGTTGGGACAGAAGATGGTGCAACAGTTACACAGTACCACACACTTGGGGGAAAGAAAAATGGGACTGTTAATAGAAAAGTTCGGGTTGAGATTCCAAGATCAGAGGAAAATATTAAGAGGGATAATAGAGGGATGTCAAGCATGCCAGGAAATGAAACCATCGAGGATCAGGAAGGTACATGAAGGCATAAGGGAAAGGGGTGGTGAGCCTGGAAGGCATTGGGAAGTAGACTTTACAGAAATAAAACCAGGTAAATACGGATATAGATATCTGTTGGTATTAGTAGACACCTTTTCAGGGTGGGTGGAGGCCTTTCCCACTAAGCAAGAAACAGCCCAGGTGGTAGCGAAAAAACTTTTGGAAGAAATAATCCCCAGATATGGGATACCGGTGAGCATCGGGTCTGATAATGGACCAGCTTTTGTGGCAAGGGTTACACAGGAATTAGCCCGAGCACTGGGAACCAACTGGAAATTGCATTGTGCCTATAATCCTCAAAGTTCGGGTCAGGTGGAAAGGATGAACAGAACCTTAAAGGAAACCCTTGCTAAGCTAGTAAAAGAGACTGAAGAGAACTGGGTAACAATGCTACCTTTTGCCCTATACCGGGTTCGGATAACTCCATATGTACTAGACTTTACACCATTTGAAATAATGTTTGGGACCCTACCCCCAGTATATCCGTTAGAGATAAGGAAGGGAATAACTAAAAACTCAGGAATGAGGAAAGAGATGCAGATCTTAAAAGAAATACAAGATGAGTTATTCCCATTACTACAAAACTGGTATAAAAGAAATCAGAAGGGGTCAGAAATGGATATCGAACCTGGAGATTGGGTGTGGGTAAAAAGGCATAACCCAAAAACATTAGAAAGCAGATGGAAGGGACCTTATGTAGTAATTTTAGTAACACCCACTGCCGTTAAGGTCGATGGAATAGGACATTGGATTCACCATTCCCACGTCCGGAAGCTAAACAAAGAAGAGCGGAAGAAAGCAGAGGAGTGGGAGGTCCGAAGGAATAGTAACAATCCTCTGAAATTGAAATTAATTAGGAAAAATGTACAGTAACACAATTTGGGTAATTATGGTCCTGCTAATTATGATTCTGAGGTGTTCTAATGGGATATACAACATAGAAGAGAGAAGTAATATGTGGGTGACTTGGGCAAATAACACAGGGAATCAGGAATTCTGCCTGTCCCTCACCACCGCTAGTAATCCATTCAGAACCTGCTTGTTTGGGAAGCCGGGATTTGATGACAACAGTTTTAAAAAGGTATCTACGGGAAACTGCTCAGGGGTAGTAAGTGCCTCGGAATGTGCCGTAAGGCTAATTAAGGGATTAAATATCTCATTGCCTTGGGACCCCCAAGAGCTCAATTTGATGGGGGCACAAGCAATTGGAAATAGTTCCAATAATTGGACCCAAACGTGTTTTATGTTTGGGGACAAGTTTTTTGGAGAAAAGGGAGGAGTGAGACTCCTGGCACAATGGAACATTATAATTGAAGGAGGCCCTAGGCCCCAATGGTGGAATGCTTCGGGTTGGACTGATGTATCTCCCGACCCAATATTCGACTGGCGTAAGACCATAGGAGGAGATGGAACCTTCGGTCCCATATATGCAAACGGGACATTCTGTGGGATAAATGGGACAGTCGATGGGTTACAAGAACGGTACCCTGCGGGATTACCCTTAGGAGCATATGGGGGGGATCCATCAGGACAGGTACATAATAGGACAGATTTACTATGGAATAATGATACCGCTAAGGCCTTGCCAGAGGGAGTGTTTCTAATTTGTGGGGATAGAGCATGGCAGGGAATACCTAAGAATGCCTATGGGGGACCGTGTTATTTAGGGCAACTGGCAATGATAGCCCCGTCTAAAGCTAAGTTGTTAACTATGAAGCAGGAACAAAGGAGGCAAAAGCGTTCCCTTGGTTTAACACCGGAATGTGATGATAATGTACAATTAATATCTGTAACCGCGCGGGTCGCCTTAGCTATCTTTGTGCCAGGAGCTGCAGCAGGAAATGCATTAAGGGAGCTTTCGAAGTTAGCCTGTTGGAGTGAGAAGCAAGCAAATGCGACAACTGAGGTATTGGAACAACTCCTGCTCGATCAGAACAGCCTGCGACACGCACTACTACAGGACAGAGCGGCTATAGACTTCTTGCTCCTCGCCCATGGACAGGGATGTGAGGAGTTTGAAGGACTATGTTGTTTTAACCTGTCGGACCATAGCCAATCGATTCAACAACAATTGCGCTGGCTCAAGGAACACACTCAGAAGATAACACGGGAAGAAGGACTGATGGACGGATGGCTAGAGTCGTTGTTTGGAGGGTTACCTGGGTGGATATCAGGACTGATAAAAGAAGGATTACGCGTATTTGTAATTCTGTTATTACTGTTACTGTGTATCTGTATAATGTGGAAATGTGTAATGGGGGTAATGGAAAAAGCTACAAATCGAGTTAATTCTATGCACATAATGTTCATGCGACAAACTCAGAAAGATCGAGAAAGGATTCTCTGATATTAGCAAAAGAAAAAGGGGGGAATGTAGGGTGCATTAGCAGGGAAGGTAGGGGTTAAATAGCTAATGTAGAATAAGCTGAGTCTTAGAGCACAAGGACCCATGATAACTGGCAGAGTCCGGATGTCTTGCTCATGGCAGGGGCAGAACCCTTGATAGATGGCAGGGTCAGGATGCCCTGCTCATGGCAAGGTCTGGACCCTTGATAGGTGGCGGGGTTAGGGTGCCCTGCCCTCAATCAGGATGATAGGGGGGCTGCTTATCCAGATGTTTTAATTCAGCAAAATAGATAACATTAACAAGAATGCAAAACAGGAAAACGGGAGGGGGAACACTCTTGGGTAAGAACGGTATAAAAGAGGGACGCTCGAAGTGGTCGGGGTCCGTGGTGTGACCCCTGCGTGGGAAAGCCCGGACCCCAGCTAGCTGGTAATACTTATTATCTTTCTTCTATTAATAAAAGACAATATATCTATGGTGGTTGTCTCTCTCTCCCTGTCAATTCGGATACCGGACCTAACAAAACACTGAGAACTTCAGATGGGCACTGTAATGATTTGCTCTTTCCACACCTTGGAAGGCATGGGAAGTAAGGCATAATTTCCCTGCCTTTTCCCTAGACAGTATCATTCCAAAGCAGCTTTAAGTGAGGGACAAAGCAAGCAGTAGTCTCCCTCACTCTGCAGCTCTTGTCTAAAGGACCTTTCACTTTCTGGAGAAAAGACCAAGCTCACGGATAATCTCGGAACCATCTTCTAAAATCTGCTGGGATAACTACACATTCCTTAGTGAGAAGGCGGTGATACCTGCACGCTGGGAACCTGCCCACTCAAGCAACATTCTCCTGGGCACACTAACATTCTCAGATCCTTCCAGACTTCTGTGTGCTTCACAGAGAGGCAACTTCCCCTATTATCATCACAGTTAGTGTAATCCAAAGCACTAGTTACTGTTCTGTCTCCACCAGTGCTCCATAAGCCCTATGCTAGTATGTACAGACTGCAGCTACTCTCCACAGCTTGATTACTTTCCAAAGCCTGAGAACAGATTGCACAAAAAGATTTTTTTCTCAGCAAAGGAGAATTTTTGATACCTGTGATTCCCCTGAGCCCTCGTCATCAAAGAAGAAACGCACTATGGTTCCATCTGCATGGCCGGACAGGATGCCCTTCCCCGATAAACTGCAAAGAGACAAAGACAGAATGATGCAAAGTTGCAGCAACGCTCACACCTCAACTTCCCACCTCTGCCCAGAGGAGTCAGGCCCAGAGCCACCACTGACTTTCCTCAGAGCCAAAGGTAAGCTGGGTGATGTACACAAGATCCAGGACCTGTACCAGTGTCTGGAAAAACAAAGCAGACAAAAGAATGGCGACAGAAAAGGAAGTAGACAGTTAAGTATCTTCATCAGTCACAATAACAACTTATTGCATTATGAAAATGCAGAAACGTTAAGGAACTTTAACTGTAATAATGACTATGCATATTTGTTTTCTTCCTTTTTTTTTTTCTCACAGCAGGAGGTATGAGAAAGCCCTTGCAATGCAACCATCCCAGGAATGGGGCTGGATACTGTGACTCCAAGAGTCTCTTGGAGCACTCCTAAAAACAACAAAAGTTGGAGACAAACTATCTGGACAAACAATCTAAGTCCATTATCTGTAGCATTAATGTCTTGTGTACTTCTCTGTGCAATTAGGGGGAAGAGAGGACGGAAGAGGCTATAGGCTTTGTATAACATACGCAGAATTAATACCTTTTAATGATAATTCAAATGTAGAATACAAGTCCTACAAATGCTGTAACAACAGAAGAATCACAGGTCTGTTTTCTCTCTGTTGCAATCCCAGAAATGTCATTGACTCTGCATCAAATGTAGCATGAACTGTGTTTAGAAAAAAGAGGGACAGGAAGGAGACAGACAGCAGAGGGAAGGAGAAAAGAAGGTAGAGAGAGGGGAAGAAAGGAGTGGTGAGGAGGGAAAGAAAAAGAGAGAGAAAATAGAACTATTTTTTTGAAATAAAGAAAAGGAAAGATTTTGGAGGGATTTTAGCAGGGAGTCAGAGCCATAGACTAACGTAAGGTTTTGAATTCGGTTCAAAGCACTCAAAAATGGGATGATGACAATTACTGAAAATCCCACTGGTAAAACAATAACAAAGCTTACATTATTTTAGAAGGACACTAAAGCAGCTAAAAAGAAAAGCGTTAAAATAATTTAAGACTGCACTTTATGGGTTTTTTTTAAATCATTTTGTCAGTTTTATTTGACAAGAATATTTTTAGTTCTTTAGTCCTTTTCTAATGTTAGTAGTTAGCTAAATGAAGTTGACAAATTTAATCTTTAAAAAACAAAAAGAATAAATCAATATATGTGAGCTACCTGATGGGCACTCACACCTTGTCATGTTTTTGGGGAACTGCCAAACTGCGTGGGCCAGTGTGATGCGGCCATGTGTCAGATTTTAGGAAGGAATTCCTTCTGACAAACACAGAATCATATAATCTCCATGAGGACCTGACAGCAAAAATGGTACTTCTGCAACCCCCCCAACCTGCCACAGGTTCTTCTAGTGCCAAGGGCTGAGCCAGAGCAGCGTAGCCTAGAGCAATACCATACTCACTTGGAAGTTAGAGAGACCACATAGGAGTCTGTCCCGTAAATGGTGGAGGACTTGTTATTCTTTGTATTTGCTAAACGAACCTGAGAAAGAGAACCTGGTCAATGCCACTTCCATCCGCACATCGGAATGCGCATTTCCCCCACTGCAATATCCCCAGAGCCGCGAGCCTCTCCCAGCCTATGAGCAGTGCCAGAAATAACAGAAAGTTCTTTGCTTTCTGGTAGATGGGGGAGAAGTGGAAGAGTTGGAGCTGCAGTCACACTTGTGCATTTCTAGGAGGGCACAGGAAAAGCATCAAAGGATCTGGTAAACCCCCCAAAGACTAACTGTGAGCCTGCACCAGAAAATTCAAGCAGTGGTGCTGAGTAGTGCCCTAAGCCCACACAGCGATGGTGTCTGTTCAGCAGCTCTGGATGGAACAGCGTATCAGGCAAATAACAAGTTTCTCTACCTTTCCTTCGGCGAGACCAAAGACAATGACATTCTCCGCTGGCCACAACAAGCAGGTCACGGCACTCTGACAAGGAGGAGGCAAAAAGAGAGATGAAGAGCTTCATCCTACTTGGAAAACTACTTGCCCCATTGCTACACAAGACAACTCATGAACAGTAAGACCACTCAGACCAAGGAAAAGAAGATATGGGGCACTGGGGTGGATACTAAAGTGGAACTAAAGCTTGAATTCAAGTAAGGTGGGGGAGAATAACAAAGGAGGGCATCGAATTATACTAGATGCTCTTCAGCATAGACACTCTTCTGAGAAGATCTCTCATTGATCTCAGACATTATTGTTAAACGTACATAAATGCAGCTATTTCTGAAGATATTTTACAACTAATATAAAACAGTAAAACAATCTGACTCTGTAATAGATATGAACTGAGATATTCTGAATAGATATGATATGATGATATGAGAATGTTTGCACTTCATTTGGTGTGTTCACTAAAACCAAATCAAAATCCACATCAGCAAGCAGAATGACAGTCAGATACCAAAATGCACCTGGATACTTAATAAGCTGCTCATAATTTACATGTCGACCAACGATCAAGGCCCACTTTTTATTGCTGCCCACGATCAAGGCCCACTTTTTATTTATTTTCTGTCTTACACAACAACAAGTAGCCTTGTGACAGCTTGGGAATGAGGGTCACTTGTGGCAATGTGCTCAACTACCAGTGTAAGGGAGTCAAACTTGCGCATACCCATCCTGACGCTCCAGCAGGATGCTTTGTTCGCTAGCAGAGCAGAACAGGGGCACTTCATGCAGGTGTACAAGAGCGCTCCACAAGTTTGGCAAAGGGCACAGGAGGGAAAGGCCTCGATAAATGATGCTTAACAGTGACTCACTGCACCAGGAGTCTAAAAATCAGTATTTATCTACAGGAGAAAATCTAGTCCATCAAGGACACGCTAATTAAAAAACAAAACAAAACAAACACACACAGCTTAAGAAAAATAAGGGATTTATTAGGATAGAAGCAGTATAAAAGAGATGTGAAAAGAGAAATGAATCATTAAAATACAAAGAACAGTATGCATGCACAGGGCACCCCAGAGCTGTGAGACGCAAGCAGTGAGTGGCACCTGCTGCCCTCAACAGCGGCAGTGCCAGGAGGAATGGGAAGCGGCGCTGCCAGGCGCTCCCAGGGCTGCCAGCAAGGAGAGCGAGAGGCTGCAGCAGCGCCGGCCCCAGCAGCGCCTGCAGGCGCCCCGTGACCACAGCCTGTCTCTCCTCTGAGGATACGGGCACTCACCCCTGCACAGCCACAACGCGCAGGAAAGGCCTGCTAACCAGCCCTGAGCCAGACACGCAGCCTTTCAGCGTAAGGGCTGAGGCTGCCCTTCACCCAATGGGCTTCAGAACTTCCCTGGAATGCCTGTACACCAGTGCGTGAAGCATGGGGAATAAGCAGGACAAACCGGAGATCTGCGTGCAGTCCCAACATCATGATCTCATTGGAATCACAGAGACGTGGTGGGATAGCTCACAAGACTGGAGCGCTGCCATGGAAGGCTATGTGCTCTTTAGGAAGGACAGGCTGGGAAGGCGACGTGGTGGAGCTGCTCTTTATGTGAGAGGGCAACTGGAATGCATGGAGCTTTCTGGAATGCATGCCATCCAGAGGGACCTGGACAGACTGGACAACTGGGCGGTGAAAAATCTCATGCAATTCAACAAAACCAAGTGGAAGGTTCTGCACCTGGGGAGGAATAACCCCAGACAGCAGTACAGGCTGGGGACTGACCTTCTGGAGAGCAGCTCTGCAGAGAAAGATCTGGTCATCATGGTGGACGACAAGTTGACCACGAGGCAGCAGTGTGCCCTCGTGGCCAAGAAGGTCAATGGGATCCTGAGGTGCTTTAAGAAGAGCGTCTCCAGCAGGTCGAGGGAGGTGATCCTGCCCCTCTACTCAGCCCTGGTGAGGCCACATCTGGAGTATTGTGTCCAGTTCTGGGCTCCACAGTACAAGAGGGATGTGGAGCTGCTGGAGAGAGTCCAGCGCAGGGCCACAAGGATGATCAGAGGCCTGGAACATCTGCCCTGTGAGGAGAGGCTGAGGGAGCTGGGCCTGTTCAGCTGGAGAAGAGAAGGCTGAGAGGGGACCTGAGCAGTGTCTAGAAGTACCTCAAGGGAGGCAGTGAGGAGGATGCTGCTGGCCTCTTTTCACTGGTGGCCACCGACAGAACTAGAGGTAATGGCCACAAACTGAAGCACCAAAAGTTCCCCAGGAACTTAAGGAAAATTTTTTTAACAGTGAGGGTGACAGAGCACTGGAACAGGCTGCCCAGAGAGGTTGTGGAGTCTCCTTCTCTGGAGATCTTCAAACCCGCTTGGATGCAGTCCTGTGCCACGTGCTCTAGGTGACCCTGTGTGTGCAGGGGGTTGGACTAGATGATCTCTAGAGGTCCCTTCCAACCTTAAGCATTCTATGATTCTATGATTCAGCAGGAGCAGCTCCAGCTGGGCCTTTTGGCCCAAGAGACTGACTCCTGGGGGTCAGAGCACAGTGGTAACTGGCTGGGGCACCTGCAGGGCTGGTAGACATTTGCTCCTAGCTGTAAAAGGACTAGTCAGTGCATTGCATTTCCTCATACAGATGGTCTTCTGTGCAGGGAACTAGAATACCTATGCTTCTTCCAGACACATCATCCTCAAGATAAACCTTGGCAGAAACCTATTGAGTGCTCTCTCCCACTCGTATGCAGAGCTAGAGAAGCAGGAGAAGATGAAGAAGGCCAAGGAAATAATCTGACTGAAATTGTAAACCTGAGATCTTTAAACAGACGAAAAATTGCAATCTGGCTCAATTCCACACACTTTACATTTGGGCTAGTATAGAACCTTGATGATGCACACTAAAATAATGAACTGCAAGGAACAGCAGAAACCCCTGGTGGGTCTCCTTTCTCACTCAGCACATCTGGCTGGTAAGAAGGGAATTTGGCTCCTTGTGCCATGATGTGACTGGATCGCAGCTACCAGGCACTTGCAGTGCAGCAGTTGTATAAGCAAACTGCTGCTGCAGAAATACAAACTGTCTTTAATGAGTTTGAGAATCTTGTTGAGAGATAATTGCGGCACCCTTTCTTTCCAGGACATACTCATGTCTCCTAAGCTGTGTCTGTAAAGAATGGAGCTCTGACAACACAGGGAGCTCGTGTCCACTCTCCCAAGTACTGAGTGAATCACTCAGTGGGGCAAGGCTGCTTGCCCCACACTTCTCCCCTTTCTCATGCCCTGCCTCAAAGGAGGACAGTCTCAAGAGAGTCATTAGCATCCCTCCCTGTTCTACAGCCTGAGAGCCCAGGCTCCAGCACAGGCTGCCAGTAGCCACCCCACAACACGGAATTAACTACAAAGCAATCCCCTCCGCTGCCATGTGGAGCACAGAAATGCTGCTTGTGGAGCTGTGAACTGCTAGGCAGACCCGCAAACTCCATCAGCTCTTCCACGAGGCAGAAAAATGTATCTCAGCTTTCTGGGTTGTTCAACAGAAGCTGTAGGCTGCTCACTGTTCTAAGCATGTTCTGGGTCTTGCAGTACAAGGGGATGAAGAAAAGGTCATCGGAAGCAGAGAGAACATCTAGCGAAGGAGTTTTACCAAAAGGGAACCACAGCAACCACCATGGCATTAGTATGCATGCAAAAGCAGGGAAAAGACAGACACGGGTGTGAAGCCACGAATATCCTGAACATGTGGGGATACAGAGACAGGCAGGTGAACTTGAGGGAAACACCAGTGTTCAGGACGTAGAGCCAGTCATCAGGAACACATTGCACTGACTGGGGAATCACAGCTTGGGGAATCAATGACTGCCCTGGAGCAAGGCACTGCAGCAAAATGCTCTGCACAGGAGCACTTCTAAACCAAACTGGGCACTTCTAACCCAAATCCTGAAGTAGATGATTCTCAGTCACTGCGCCCAGAGTGACTGACAGTGTCAAAATACAGAGATTAGGGGGAAACAAACAAACAAACATCCACTAGACTTGCTCTATGACTGGAATACATAATTTTGAGTGTGATGTCCACGGTCTCTAACTACTTATAAAAGAAAAGGCTCACGGCTAATGAGAGCATAGTTGCTGCTTTTTTTAGCTTTAGAGCACCTCAGGGACTCCTGACATAGATCTATCCTCTCCTATAAACCTTGATCATCTGCTTTACGTGGGCTTCTTTCATAGTCGTTCCCTACCTACACCAGAAAAAAAGGGTAAGACAGGAATCTGCGTCTCACCGTTTGGATGAACTTGTTGCATATCACCTTCTTGTCACCCCTGAAAAGGAGAAAAGGGGATCAGTGAAGCTGGTAATACTGCCCATCCCAGCTACCCACCTGTTTGCATTCAGCCCTTTAGTGTTGCCAGAAAAGCCTCTATCACAAGCCATGGTTGGGTACAAAATTTTCCGAAGAATGATGCCATGTGTTGCAGAAGTAAGGCTAAGGAACAAGGACTTCCAGGTGTCCCCCGGCCCTGATGACCTGCCAGGAGAAGCGGGAGAGGGGCCCTCCGCTCCTCACCGCAGAGCAAGGGGACGGCCCCCGTTTGCTCCGCAGGGGCTGCGCCGGGGGGCTCTGGTGCCAGGGGAGCTGCCCGTGCTCCCCGCAGAGGCCACTCAGTGCGGGGTGGAGACGCGCAGTGCGGAGCACCGGGCCAGGCTGCAGCGCCGGCCTGGAGCCCAACTCCAGACTCTGGTCCCAGATCCCACATCCTGGCACGAGGCCTCGATCCTGGCTCTGACTCTGGCTCCAGGTTCTGGCTCCTACGTCAGGCTCCAGACCCAGCCCCGGTCCCGGGTCAGACCCCGGCTCCCAGCACAGCAGCTCCCGGTGCCCGCAGTCCTGCGGGCAGCCCCGTTGCGGCCGCGCTCACCACTCCTCGCCGATGCGGTACACGTAGATGATGTTGTCAGTCTGGCCCACGGCGATCTTGGTGGAGTCAGGTGAGAAGGCCATGGCCTTGACCACGTAGCTCTTCCTGCCAAACTGCGGTGCCGGCCGTGAGCCCCGGGGAGCCCCGTGCGCGTCCCATGTCCTGCGCCCCCCGCCCCTCACCTTGGCGTCGGCCGGCTTGGTGGAGAACTTGTCGCGCCGCTCGCCCTGCTCGTCGTAGAGCAGCACCACGCGCTCCACGGTGCACACTGCGAAGCGGGCGCTGCTGCCCGACCAGGCCATGCAGGTCACGCGCGCCGCCCCGTCCTGCAGGGGCATGGGGCGCACCGGCTCACATCGGGCCCGGAACCAGGGCCGGGCCCGGGCCTCGCCGCCCCCGCGCCCCCACGCACCTGCGGGGGCAGCAGCGTTCGTACGTGCCGCAGCTGCATCGCGATGGGCGCCGGGCACCGGGGGCCGCCGGGAACCGGGTACCAGGCGCCGCCACCGCCCCGGCCCAGCTAGGCCGCGCTTGTTGCCAAGCAACCACGGCGCCGCCGTGACGTCACCGCGCCGCCCCGCCCGCACCTCCCCTCGCCGCTCTCTGGCAGCGGCAGCGGCGCTAGCTCTGCTCCGCTCCAGCTCCGCTCCAGCTCCGCTCGGCCCAGTTCGGCTCGGCTCGGCTCGGCTCGGCTTGACTCGGCTCGGCTCGGCGCTGCCGCCATGGAGGCGCTGCGCGCAGCGGGACGGGCCGTGCTGCGCAGCCCGCGCCTCGCCCGCCCCGGCCTAGGGCTCCGCCGGCGGCGCAGTGAGTGCGGGCGACACCGGGCCGGGGCGGTGACGGCGCCTCCTACGCTCCTCACGCGCGGGGCCGCGGGCGTGGGCCCGGCGAGGGCATCGCTCCCACCTGCCTCGGCCCGGCCCAGCCCGGCCCGCTTCGGCCGCACCTGCCATGCGGCAGTGTCTGCGGGGCCTGCGACGTGGGGCCGAGTGTGGGGCCAGCGGCAGGTTGTGGGGCGGCCGTGGGGCTGAGGCGGAGTGGCAGTGCCATGAGGCTGCTCGTTGTCCCCTGCTGGCAGACTCTGCCCCACTCGGCCCCCGTTGGGGCTGCAGCGGGTGCTGGGCTGTCCTCGCTGCTGAGCCGCGGGCTCCTGTGAGCCCCTGTGCGGAGGCGCCTGGCGAGTGGGGCCGTCTGCGCGTTGGCCAGCCCCGTGGGGCCGTGCCCCGCGCTGCGGGCAGGCGGCCTCTGTCACGGTCCCCTTGCTGAGCACCGCGCCGCACCGCGCCAGGACGGGCTCTGCAGCCGTGAGCGGCTGTGGCTGCAGCTGGCGTCAGGGTGCTGTGAAACAAGGTCTCCTGCTTCCCCGTGGGCTGCGCTATCCCAGTTACCAGTCAGAGCTCTCTGCAAGTGTGCCAGGAGTGCCCTGAGACTTAATCCCAGGGAAGAGGGGAAAAATAACCCTGGATATAGAGTGAAGGACAGCCGTGCTAGGCAATCTCCAGGGAAGCGTGCAAGCCTGTTTGTGACCGGCCACGTAACTGCTCCATCCTGCTGGCCGGGCTGATGCCTGGGAGCCGACAGAGCCGCGACGGCTCCTCTGCTGCCCCGGGGCTCTTGCGGACATGGGAGGGCAGGGACAAGGGCAGCGCGGCCCTTGCGCCGCTCGGGAGGGTGGGCTGCAGCGCTCTGCTCTGCCTTGCGGCCCATCTGCACGGCGCTTCCCCAGGAGCCAGTGTTGGCTCCCGGAGCTCCTCCTTAGCACAGCGCCTGGAGCGGCGGGGCGCTTCCCAGCGGCGCCTGCTCGCACCGAGCACCAGCCAAGCTGCCTCCTCCCTCCCTGGCCATGGCTGTCGGGGCTCACAGAGGCTTTGGATTTGGTTGCACCAGGGCAACTCGGGGGATCGCTTTGAGTGAACAGGGCAGCTTTGGAGTTGTGGGTGCAGTGGGCCTAGGACAGAGCATGTGACAGCAAGAGCACTTGGTTCTGAGCAACACGCTGCGTCTGAGCCCCTGTCAGGTGCCCTGCGCCGAGGGGACCCTCATCCCCTTTCCCGGGCCACGCGCAGGTCTCGGCCGCGCTGCCGCAGCCAGGGGCTGTGCTGCTGCTCGTGGCTCACGCTGCCACGGCGCTTCGTCTCCGCAGAGCTCCCGGAGAACTGGGCTGACATGCGGGAGCCGCTGCTCGAGGGCATGTGCTTCACACTCAAGTACCTGGGCATGACCCTAGTGGAGAAACCCAAAGGAGAGGACATGGCAGCTGCTGCCATCCGCCGAATCGTTGCCATGGTGAGTGCTGGCCCAGGCTGCCGCGTCCGAGTGCAGGGCCCCTAGCCCGAGTGGTGTCCCGGCTGTCCCCAGCGCCGCGGACCAGCATGGGCCCTGCTGCTCGGGCCAGGAGTGGCGTCTCCGCCTGTGCTCCGTGGGGAAGGCCGCCCTCCTGCAGGACAGCCAGCACGGCTGTGCCCTGGCGCGGAGCCACTGCGCGCGGAGGGCTGGCAGCGGTGCTGGGGTGGTGGGGCCTGTCCTTTCCCCTGTGTGTGGCAGTCGTACAAATGCAGTCCCAGGAGTGTTCTGTGCGCGGTGTCCCTGAGCTCCAGGCTCTGCTTTGCCACATCTGTGGCTGTAGCCTTTGCAGTGGGGGCCTGACTGTACAGTGCCCTGTGCAGAGCTCGGGTGGCTGGTGCCCGTGAAGGGTGAAGTCCCTCAGCAGGTGTGTGGAGGTGACATCTGTCTCCCTCTGCCAGGCTCGGGTGGGAGCTAGGAAGTTCCAGAAGGTGATTCTGACAGTGTCACCGAGGGGCATTTCACTGCAGGACGCAGAGACCAAAGAGCTGGTTGAGAACATCTCCATCTACAGGTGGGCAGGGGATCTCAGGGGACTGGGACGTTTCCCAGCGGGCAGCTGTGGACTGGAGGGGTCTTGGGCATCCCAGGAGAACTGGAACTTCAGTCAGCAGTGCCACCCGCCTTGCGGCTCCCAAGGCCAATGCTTCCTCCCCTGCCATGCCTGGTGACATTGACTGGGGCTGAATGCAGCCGGGGCAGCCCTGTGCCCGTGTGTGTGTGTGTCTGCCTTCCCAGCGCTGCTGCGGCCCTGGGGTGTCCTCGGGGAGCAGGACGAGGCGCGGGATGAGGGTGCTCGTGGCGCTCGCCTGCAGGCGGTTGCTGGGAGGGCTGATGTGGGAGGACAGGGCTGCAGCTGGGCTAGGTGTCCGCGGAGGGTGTGTGGGAGCATGGGCACAGGCTAGGAGCTGCACGGGAAGCAGGTGCAGGGCATCTCCTTGGGGCACTGGAGCAGATGTGTAAGGGCAGACCCCCTGCTGCTTCCCCTTTCCTCCTGTCCTGGGAGGCAAGCACTGCCCAGGCAATCACCCGCCTTGCTGTGCTCCGTTGGTCTCTGTGCTTTAATTCCTACCTCTGCTTGAACTGGTCCTCCGTTGTCCAAGGAGCCCGCTGGGCAATGCAGGAGGGAATACGGATGGTTGCAGGAATCCCAGAATGGCTGAGGTTGGAAGGGACCTCTAGAGATCATCCAGTCCAGCCCGCTGGTCCAGCAGGGACACCCAGAGCACAGGGCACAGGGTGGCATCCAGGCAGGATTGAAGATCTCCAGAGAAGGAGACGCTACAACCTCTCTGGGCAGCCTGTTCCATCTCTCAGCAGCTCTGGGGCTGGGCAGCCCTGTGTTTAGGGGAGGCAGATGAAAGCCTTGCTTGGTGCTCTGTTGGCTTCTCTACTCTCCTGAGCAGCTCTGTTCTGCCTGCAGGATCTCCTACTGCACAACAGACAAGCTGCAGAACAAGGTCTTCGCTTATGTTGCCCAGAGCCAAGAGAGCGGGGCCCTGGAGTGCCATGCCTTCCTCTCACCCAAGAAGAAGATTGTAAGCACTTCCCTCTGCTCTTGGCCCTGTGAGGTAATGGCTGGAGCAGGGCCCCTACTTGTCCCCTTCTGGGTGTGTGCTGCTGAGTGCTGCCAGCGTGACTCCTGCCTCCCTGTCCTCAGCTGGAAAGGGAGCTGGGGAGCACGTGTGTCCTCTGTAGGGGACACGGGCGGTGAGTGGTGTGGGAGGCTCCTCTGTCCTAGCTCCTTTGGCATGTCCTCCTGGGGGTTGGTCGGTAGAGCCCTGGCCTCTCCCGTGCTCCGCAGGGAAGGGCAGTGAGGCCTGGGTGACCCTAGATCTTGGGTGGGAAGGAAGGGCTGGCCTGGGGACACAGGTGATAGCAAGACCTTCTTTGTTGCCTTCAGGCCCAGGCGGTGACTCTGACTGTGGCTCAGGCCTTCCAGATGGCACTGGATCTCTGGGAAGCAGCACATACAGGTAGGAGGAATTTTTTGGCTGTCTCCCTCCGCCTAGGCCTGGGCTCAGTGTCTCCAGTGCAGGACCCTGCCTTGGAGGAGAGACGGCTGCTGCCTGGCTGGTGGGACGTACTGAGCAGGAAGAAGGGTGTCCTGGGGTCCCTGCTGCTGTGCATCCTGCTGCTGCCCCTGCGGTGCCTGCGTTCCCTCTGGTGCAGGGGTCCCTGCTGGACTCTGGCACTGCTGAGCTGCAGCCCAGCTCGGGCCCCGTGGGACCTGCCCTGAGCAGGGATCGCTCGGCCTGCTCGGCACCCTCCCAGAGCACAGCAGTAGCATCTGCCCTTGCCCTTGGTCCTGCCTGTGCATCTTCTGCTCTGCCTTTTCCAGGTCCACAGGCACTAACTCTGCTGCTTTTGCCCTGTCCCAGGCTCTAGGCAGGAACAGCCCCTTCACCCTCCATGTGCTTTGGAGAACAGTGAGCCCGGCAGAGCAAGTGAGCCAGCCCCCCCGGGGAGCCCTCCCTTCAGACACCACTTTGGGGTACAGTATGTGCAAGCCTGGCTCGTGCCCAGGGCTGTCTCACACTGGGGAAGGGACAGAGTAATCCCAGCACAGCCCCTTCTCCCTGCCTGCTGAGCCCCGTTGGTGTCTGCATGGCGTCCCTCTCCCGTGGGGGCCTGTTGTGGACAGGGGCCCTCCGTGCTCTGCCTGGCTCACTAGGCAGGAGCAGTTCCTCAGTGCTGCTTGCTCCAGGAGTCTCCGGTCAGGCCCAGCACTGCAGCAGCCCGCGGCCCTGCTCTGCTGGTGCTGCCGCAGTGGCAGCTGGGACCGGTTCTGCACTCTGGTGCCCTAGTTGAAGGTGAGGCAATGTCTCCGAAGCAGAAGAGCCTGAGTCCCGTTGCCGTGTGGTTAATGTGGGCTGAACCTCAGCCCTGCCTGTCTGTGCTATGGACAGATGTCGCCGGGGCAGCGCAGTACTGCTGGGCCTTGTCCTCACTCTGTCCCTACACGGGCTCCCTGCTTGGCCTCATGCTTCCAGCTGTGGCCAGACTGGCAGTGCTTGCCTCGGCCTTGCCTGCAGCCTGCTGCCGCATGGTCCTGGCCGTGCTGGACGCTCTGGCTGCAAGACGCACCCGCCGCTGAGCAAAGCCCCGTGGTGCACTGTGCACAGCAGCCGCCTGGCCTCTGCAGCCTCTGCCCCGCTCCCACCTTGGTCTGCGGCTCTGCTGGCTCCTCAGGTCATGGAGACTCTTGCTCTGTCTCTTCCCCTGTCACTGTGTGCCAGAGCCCTGAGGGTTTTGGCAGCCCAGCCTTGCAAGTGCCCTCTCTGCCCCCTCCAGTAGACGTCTCCCGCCTGTCCCACGTCTGGCAGGCCACTGTGTCCTATAGAGGTGCCGGGGGCTGCCTTGCCGCCCCAGGCCAGGCTCTGAGCAGTCCCGCTTGGCTCCTGGCAGAGCTCTGCTCAGGCTGTGAAGCATGCGTTTTGGTTTGCCAGGAGGAAGAGGAGGAGGAGGAGGAAGATGACAACCTTGACGAAGCTTTATCTGGGTAGGTAGCAAGCTGCTCTTTGTGTCTGTGGACGCGTTAGGCTTATGATGTTGTGGCAGTTCTCTGCACACTGGCAGCCGGCGCCTCGTGAGGCTGTGGGCACAGCAGGACTGCCTGCCCTGAGCTGGCAGCAGCAGGGAGCTGGCACGTGTAGACAGGAGCGATGCATGCAGCGCCGTGACGGGGAGCCCTTCGCCCTGCAGCCTCCTCAAGGGGGAGGCGCTTGCCAGGCAGCCTGGCCTGGGAAGGGGGTTGAAGCACCTGGGTTGGGGCTTTTTGCAGCCAGTCGCGCAGAGCTCCTGGGCACAGGGCGGGAGCTGCAGGCCCAGGGCTCCGCTGTGGTGACAGCTCTTCCTCCGCAGCTGCCTGGAGGAGCTGGCGGGCGGACCCTGCAGCCCAGCAGGTGAGTGTCCTCCGAGTCGTGGGGCCACTGGGCTTCGCGCCCTGCAGCTCAGCAGCTGCTGCTTCCTCCTGTCGCCCTGCAGCGTTGGTGCCGCCTGCGCGCGGACTCCGTGCTCCTGCCGCATCGCCGCCGCCCTGGCCCGCTCTTGGCCGCCCCCCCGAGGGCCAGAGGCAGCCGGGAGGCCCTGCAGAAGCGGCCGGCCCCGCGGCCCTGCTGGGCTAGCCCTGGCCGCGTGGCCCCAAGGGAGCAGCCCTCAGCATTCACCCTGTGCCTGTGCCCGGCCTGCGGGCGCGCTAGCCCCGCTCCCCCGCATGATCCGCCAACCACCGCCGCGGCTACCCGAGGTGCAGGGCCCTGTGCGGCTCCCTGGCAGGAGGACATCCAGCCGGGAGTGGGGAGGGCCCTGCGTGTGCCCCGCAGCCCTGCGCCCTCTCCTGCGTGCAACAACCTCGTTTTTAAAAGAAAGCTCTGCCTTTGTAGTGAAATAAACTTGAGTTTTTTACTGTTGTCAGTGGAGGCCCCAGGGCAGCGCATCGTGGCCGAGCAGGGGGCCCTGGCACGGGGACGGCTGTGCCCATCCTGCCACAGCCTCCGCTGGGTGCCGGAGCTGAGGCTGTGCTGGTACCTAGACTGAGCATCCCACCATGTGCCAGGGCAGAGTGTTTGCTGCTTCAAGCGTTAGTTCTCTTCAACAGAATCTCTGTTTTACTTCTAGGAGAAGGGCGGGTAGCAGTGGCCTTGGCAAGGTGTCCCCGGCTCTGCACAGCCCTGGGTGCGGGTGGCAGCAGGGCTGCTTCCCGTGGGGGGCACGTGCTGTGACGGCACTTCGGCCGCTCTGGGGGCAGCACAGGCCCACCACATCCCTCTCAGCCTGTCTCAGCTGGTTTTCTGATGTGCTGAGCTTGACTGTCCCTGTGCCCCCTGGCCCTGCTTGCCTTCCTCCCCAGGCACTTGTGTCTGTGCGCCTGCAGGCTGCCCCTTTCTGGCACCGCTGCTGTCTCCCCGTGCAGTGCCCGGCTCAGCAGCTCTCCCTGCTGCCCTGCTGTGGAAAAGGTGGGGGCTGGTTGCTCTTTTGCTGCAGCGCCCAGACGAGTTTTCATTTAACCTGCCAGAGTTTTGTGGTCTTCCGTTCGGCCGCAACCCCCACGTCATGACATGTGGCCTGTCCTTCCTCGGGGGCCCCTCCACTCCCCTGTGCAGTTACACCACCTTGTTTCTGAGGGTGCATCCTTGCGCTGCTTGGAGGCCTCATGCTGGCAGGGATGTGTCTACAGCACCCAGCACTGCACTTTTTTTCCCATAAAAAAACAAGGAAGCTCTTTTTGTGTTCTGTTGCCCTGATGTCCCGAACTACTGACCGCCCCTCTCCTACAAACCAAAGTAGATGGCTGGACACAGTTACCCCTTTTCCGGAGCTGTGGCTGCTCCCTGCGGCCTGTGTCACGGCAGGGCTTGAACCCCGTCACGAAGGTGCTGTCATGTCTCAAAGCCCCTGTGCTGCTGGGGACCCCTTGCTGCACCTGACTGCAAAGTAGCACAATCCCCTCCTGCCAGCAGCCTGCTGCCAGCTGGCCTCAACCTCCTCCCCAGCCTGCTGCATGGGCCGTCTGTTGCCTGCAGCCTGTTGCATGGGATGCCTGCTGCCTGCAGCCTACTGTATGGAGGAGTCTGCTGCCTGCAGCCTGCTGCATGGAGGAGTCTGCTGCCTGCAGCCTGCTGCATGGAGGCGTCTGCTGCATGGGGCTCTCTGCTGCCTGCAGCCTGCTCGGTGTGTGCAAGGAGAGCCTTTGTGGTGCTGTTTGCAATGGGAAGGATCCGTGACTGCTCTGCAGATGCCAGCAGCTCAGCAGCAGCACAACATGGCCCAGTCTGCTGCACTGGCATCCTCAAAAGCCAGAGGGAGGTGGGAAGACAGTGCAGGAGTCCTGCTGCAGCAGAGCATGTGCTCCTCCAACACCCCGGCAAGAGCAGCGCTCACATCAAGGCAGGGCAGCCACGGGGCACGCGGGGCTGCTGTGTACCCTGACATAGGCACACGCGTGCGTGCGCACACGGCAACGCTGCAGACGATGCTGCCTTGAGCCAAGATGCTTTTATTGAAAAGACCTGCCCCAGGGCAATCCTCCCGCCACCCCTTCCCCACCTTCTGCAGCAGGCATTGAGCAGCACCCAGAAGGAGCAGTCCTGAAAGTGCTTTGCTGGGACATTTATTCCTGGAAGACGCTGGATCCTTGATGCTTGATTGTGGGCTGCAGAGCCAGCCCCTGCTCAGCTGTGCGCCACGGGGCCGAGGGCACAGCCAGCAAGCTGCAGTGAGGCTGCATCGCTGCAGCAGAGGGGCCCTCATGCCATGTCCCCCCAGCGCAGCTGGGCACCCTGGGCCCAGCCTCGGCCTCTGGCACGGAGCAGGGCAGGTCCCGTGGGACAGGTGTCGGGAGCTCACACACACGGCCCCAGTGCCACCTCCTCCAGCCCCAGGGTGGCCAATGGCTCATCCTGTCCTTGCATGGCCGGGCAGACTGCACAGAGCCAGAGGGCTGCCAGCCCCTTCCCGCAGGTCTGTGCTGCACCAGCCACCCTGGGGCAGTGCATGGGGCTGGCTCCAGGAGAGAGCAGCTGCAGCGACCACGTGCAGGAGGACAGAGGGGGCCAGGAGCAGGGTGATGCTGTCAGAGCTGGGGCTGTCCCCAGAGCAGGGACAGGCTGAGCCGCCCGAGCCCCCCAGCACCACCTGCGGGCAGCACAGGCACTGCCTGCCTCACAAGGGCCCAGCAGCTCCCCCACAACCAGCTTGACAGGACTATTTTTCTACTAGGCAAACAGCAACACCGCAGCTGTGCCCTCGCCCGAGCTGCCCCATGGCACAGTGCGTCTCGTGGCAGCCCTAGGGCTGCTGGCACTGCCGGCCCGGCCGCCTCGCCGGCCTCGGGAGCCCCGGCACCATCACGGCTGGTGCAGACCCCACGCACCCAGGGGACCCAGCCCCACAGACAACCCCGGCCCATCTCCACCACTGCCCGGGTGGCACCAGGGCCAGCGCCTGCACTGCCCCCACCCCGGGTCTCATGGCCCCGAGGGGAACCTGCTCTCCCCATCACGGGCAGCCCCGAGCCGGACGCAGCGGCCCCGGGCAGGGCCCGCTCCCAGCTGCGCCCAGCCCCGCAGCCGGCCCGCGCGCCTGGACCTGCCCCTGGCGCTGGCCTGCCGCTGCGCTGCCCCGCGCGGGCTGGTGGCTCCCCGTCCTCTCAGCAACGGGGGAGCAGAGCCAGGTGCGCGGCATGGCCGGGGCCCCGCGCTGCACGCACGGCTCCATGCACGTCCCCGCACCGCTGCCGTGGGAAAGCGTCAGTTCTGATACGCAGATCTTCGCATGCAGAATGCCAGGCTGGGTGCCCACTGCCGCCTCTTCTTCCCAGGCCTGTTTTCGGCTCTGGTGGGACCCCAGATGCCAAGCTGGTGCTGCACTTACACCTCAATAATATTGACAGAGGGGGACTTCTTCTATGGGAAAAAAATCTGCTTTAAGGCCTTGCTTTGCTGAGCCCTTGGGATGCAGGTGCTGCAGCAGCCCCTGCCAAACTGGCAGGCACCAAGGGCAGGAGAGCCCTTCCCCAAGGGGTCCACATGCTGCGGCCAGGCCCTCTGCCCTGTGCAGCGTCGGGTGCTGCTGCAGAAATCCTCAGCCCCAGAGCAGCAGGAGATGGAGCCCTGTGCACGGTCCTGCCCTCCCACCCAGGGTCAGGCAACTCAGCCCCATCGCCCTGCCCACCCCAGGGATGCCCATGCACCATGGCACCCCCCTGCCCAGGGAGTCCTGCTCGCCCCCCAGGCTCCCGGGCATCCCCCCTTGCCTTCGCTGCAGCAGACCTCAGTGCGGTACCACAAGTGATGACCTTGGACAGGAGAGAGGGGCAGAGCTCAGAGCAGAAAAAGCAACCGGGCTGGGGGGGACAGCAGGACATCTGGCCTGGAGCAGAGAACCCATGAAATGTCAGATGACAGGAGCGGAGGGACAGTAAAAACCAGGTGCAACCTGTGGGGGCTCTGGAGTGCACCAAGCAAGATAAAGGCCACATGCAGCGAGCTGGGTTTCTCAAACACCATCACAACAGGAGCCTCCCTTGACACGAAGAAGGCCTCATCCACTGAAAACAGCAGATGAGTGAGCTCAGAGCAGCTGTGGGGAAGGGAAGGGTCCTGCCTGCCACGCGTCTGCAGCTCAGCCCAAACCCACTGGAGCAGGTGCAGGAAGCAGGCGTCCTCCCAGCCCTGCTCTGCAAGGGGGATCAGCCCAAGACCTGCATTATTGTCTGCTGTCTTGCAGCAGCTTTGTCCTTAACCCATTAGGGGAAGGGGATACAGAGCATAATTATATAACTGCTTTTTATTTGCTATGCCTTCTTTCCAGCTTTATAATCAAGGACTGCAAGGACAAACTTGCAGCTCTGTCACCTGCAAGAATGCCAGGAATCTGATGAATGTAAAGAGACACACTGAGCTGCAAGAGCCCTGGGTAGGTAAAGATCTTAGTGAGCAGCAGGAATGGGCTGCCCTCACAGACCAGCACAAGCAGGGCTGTTTGGAGGAGGGGTCCAAGAGGAGGGCAAGGAGCGATCAGGGAGCTGCAGAAGGTAGAAGAGAGAGTACTGCGGGGGCTGAGATCCACACAAGCAAGTTTATGTCCCCAGCATCTGCTGGGAACCAGGGAGACATGAAAGCAGAGGAGGAGGTGGGCAACATGGAAGGTGGAGTTGGCACCATCGACAAACGAGGCAGATGAGATGCAAGGACAAGCCTAGTGCAAGGTCTCATTACAGCATGTGCACTAGGGTATTTATCACTGTCTTTGTTAGGCACCAAAGGGAGAAGAGATGGTACCAAGGGAACAGACAGATGAATGAGGCCCTCTCACCCCTCCCAAAGCCTGTCACAGTCACTGCATTGCAGTGGGGAGAAGGCTCTGAGGTCCTTCCCAAGAACGTTGATTGCCTAGAACAGGCCCTGGGGAAGGTTGGAAGCCATCAGAGATTGACCAATGCAGAAGCCACAGGAACAGAAGCCCAGCGTGGTTGCCTCCTGCCTCAACAGGCCAAAGCTGGACTTGCCCAAGAGATGCAGAAGAGGTGCAGCCTTGGAGGAGCCTCATGCCAGGGCAAGGTGCTGGCGGCTGCGGGGAGGATAAGAACCACCCTGCAACATGGGAGCCATCCCAGCTGGTGTCCCGGCCTCCCTTCTGCAGCTGCTTCTGCAACCACCCGCCAGGCACACAGAGCCCTTGTCAGGCCAGGGCTCACTGCGCTCCTTGGATGTGGGGGCAAGAGCACACGCTGTAGCCTCTGTGTTTCTAGAGTGGGCCTGAGCCTGTCCAGCCCACAGACAGGGCAGACGGTGCCCCTCTCACCAACGCTCGCCACTCACCTTGCTCCGCAGCAGCCCCCCCGTGGGCCGCTCTGGCGTGCTGTGCTCTGAGGACGGCTTCGTCTTCTCCTTGTTGTTGTTGGAGTCGTTGTCCTTGATGATATCATACTGTCTGCAGAAGAGGGCGATGACGGCTGCGGACAGAAAGGTGGTGAAAGGCTCCTCGGGGGCCAGTCCCTGCCTCCCTGCTGGGGTGTCCCAGCTGGAAGCAGGCAGGTCCTGGCCTTGGCCAGGAGCTGGTCACCCCCAGCCCCATTCCAGCGAGGGCGCCGGGCGGCTCCTCCAGCAGACAGGGCACAGAGGCGGCTGCTGCCATCAGGTCGTGCATGACGCGTGCGAGGTGCTCAGTGTCCACGAACCAATTTGCGGACGTGGAGGCACCCACAGATGGACAGCCCTTGGGCTGTGCTGAGCAGGTTTCTGAGTGTCTCTAGCAAGACACCAAACTTACAGCCCCAGTAGTGCAGCCTGGTGCTCGGGGCTCTCAAGAAAGGCAGCTTGGCTTCATCCTGCCCTACAAACTGCCCACTGGGTCTCTCAGTTTTACAGTGCCTGTCTTGCATACAGTGTGCTCCACACTTTGTGACCCTGACTCGGGACCCTAAAGCAGTGTTCTGAACAACACTAGATATGTTGGACCCACTCAACCCACACGTGTGTTAAGACAGCCACCTGCAGCCTGGATCTGACTGCTCGCATAGGCACTCTGACACACCAATCTGCATTGGGATTTTGTGGTTTCCTTAAGTGCACTATAAACGTTTTTCAAGGTCAAGACAAGGAGAGATTTCTGCAAGATATCACTGGGAAATCCTCATTTACTGGGCAGGAGAAAAATGATTTCCCATTCGCAGAAGCTGGCACGTAACCAGTCAGGAGCTGCCGGCTATCCCCAAGCTTCCTGGCTAGCAGGACAAGTTGCTGCTTCCCAGAGCACTGCTGTAACTGGGTACTGGGCAGGAGGAGCTCACACATCTGACAGCTTAAGTAGATTTTGGCACAGCCGCTACCAGCCAGTAGCCACGATACCAAAAACGTCGACCAGTCGAACTAAGGTCCGAGTTACACGCTCATTAATGCCAACTGTAGTGTTCCTGCCCTGTAATTCTGTATTGCCTGTTCTCCACATTGTCTCTTGCTCTTCCAGCAGAGCCCCCAGGCCAACCAGACTGCATACTCCAGCTGTCACTGTGTGCAGCAGTGGCTGCAGGTCTCCTTCACATCCTACTGGCTCAAGCTGCATTCCATTCCATCCAGGAGGATGCCAAGCCTGAATCTGTATTTCTCTGGACTTTCTGAGCCCCACCTTCTTCTGCAGACTGTGCATCATGCCCCTGCACCAATCTGTGAGACACTGCTCGTAACGCTTACCTGCCCACATGAGCAGCACAGCCACAATGATGATAATCTCGCCTGTCTGCAGCTGCCTGTCCTTGTCCAGCCCTTCCATAGTGATGTCACCTGTGGAGAAGAGCAGGCGGCAGGACTGGCAGCAGTTACCCTCCCACCAAGATCTGCCCCATGACTGGCAGTACTTAAGGATGTGAGAAGTGCCCCGATGACAGAGGACACCCACAGACAAGGGCAGGCTCAACATGACACCATGCTTGGGGACAGGACGTGCAGCCTGATGCTAACATGTGTCAGACAAACCTTCCTCCCTGCCACAGGGTGTCAGGGATCCCAAAAGTCTGGGACAGTTCAAGTGAGGACTGCACAATGCATGGAAAGGGAACTCACTGAGGTTCCCCAATAGGTAGGGACTAAGGCAGGCTGGGGAGGCCCTGAGTTGAAAAGTAGATTGTGGAAAGCATCCTATGCACTCGCCCTGTTCCCAAGTCACTGGCTTACAGTTAGTGCTGGAAACAGGCTCCCAGGCCAGATGGACACAGTCTAGGTATTGTTTGTCTTGGATTCGTGATCAGCACTTGGGGGCCCTGAGGCAAGAGACACAACGTGGATGCAAAGGAGAGAGGGAATGGTGGGGCTCTGGTGTCTGTCCTTCGGGAGCTTGCAGGATGGTAGGTCTGAGAGCCCATTCAATACTGACTTTCTACAGTTTGGTGGTGCTGGCTACAGCACAATAGGCTGGATGAGTTCCTAAGAACTGAGATAGGAGGGTGATAAGTGAGGCTTTGGGGACAACATCATGAGCATAGTGGACACAGCAGCACCCATACAGCCTTGCTACCACTGCAGTCTGCTGCGCAGGGCAGCCCCTTCCTCGCAGTCTGCTGTACCCCTGCCCCACCTGTGGAGATATCCAGGCATGGGGCCCCTGTGGCACTCGGTGAGGTGGCAGGAGCTGCCTCACCTTGGTTGGAGCTGTTGGAGGGGAGCCGGTCGGTCTCCTTCAGCGTCCGGAAGTGCACGCGCTTGCTGGCTTGGCTCTCCCCATACAGGCCAATGCTCTGCACCTGGATGATGTAGTCAGCATCTTCTGCCAGGTCCCACAGCACGCAGGCCCTGTTGGTGGTGTTCACCTCCCGGATGAAGCGCTGCATCTGCCCGTCCTGCCGCTGCCAGAGCGAAGAGCTGTCAGCTCCTGGAGCCGTCCCCCTGTGCACCAGGCACAGGCCCCGTCTACAGGGCTCTGCTGGACACACTGCCCATGATTCTCACTTCCCAGGGGCTCGTCTGTCCCTGGGGTGGCCAGACCTTGCTGTGCAGTGTCCCTGCAGTGCCTAGGAGCCAGGCATCTCCACGCAGAAGCACTCCCTACTGGGAAATGCGGAGGTGGAACAAGTAGGCAAGGAAGGGCTGCACCCAGGCTGGAGTCTGCCCCTGTGCAGGGAAATCCCAGGAAGGCCTTGCAAGGACAGTCACCTCAGCACAGGCTTCCCGGATGGGCATCCTGGCAAGGGCTGCCCAAACTTGCAGAGGTCTCAGGCGGGTGCCTGAGGAGCTCCACACGGTGGCAGAAGCCAGGGCAGACACGAGAGCTGCCAGCAATCACTGAGGGACTCCCCAGCCCATGGAGACAGGGCTCAGATACCTGCTGTAAGATGGCATAGCCGATGACCACATCTCCTTCAGGGACATCCCATGAGACAGTGGCAGAATTCGCCTTCAGCTGCGTCACAGTCACGTTGACAGGGGATGGTGGCCTGTCTGGGGGAGCCGGGGATGGAGCAAAACAGGACACAGGGAAAAGAGGCAAGAAGATCTCTCAGTGCATGCGCTTACCCCTGCGCCCCACCATGCAGGCCCCCCAACCCCTGCCCACAGCAGCAGGTTTGCCAGGGCTACAAGAGCAGCTGTGGGGGCAGGTCTGTCCCCTGAGAGACGTGGCACAGCAGGGCCGCTTGGCACTTGCTGGCAGGAGCCAGCACAGCCCGGGGCTGTCACACGCTCTGCACAGCAAGGCTGAGCATGCACAGCAGCGCAGGCTGCCAGAGCCAGTGCTGGGCACGGGGCATCCTGCAGGCTCCTGCCACCTTGCAGACTGCAGCGGAAAATGCACAGCGCCTTGTGCTGAGCAGCAAAGCAGCAACGGGTTTAAGGGAGCGTCAGGGCACTTCAACCAGTCCCTGTGGTTCACATAACAGAAAGAGAAAAGCCCTCGCAGGCAGTCCCGGAGCAGCGCAGAGCTCTGCCATCAGAGCGTGGGATGACATCCACACACGCTCTCCGCGAGGGCAGCTGCTCGCAGGCCTGAGCAGCCTGCACGGGCGAGCAGGACGCTCTGCACAGACGTTAGCCCGCCGGAAGGTTTGCTGCATGCAGCCGCAGCAATAGCAGCAGCTGAGTGGCCTGACACGACCTGCGCCTGCTCAGCGCAGGCAGGTGCCAGGAGCCCCTCTTGGCAGGCAAGTCCCACATCTTTGCAGGGTCCATAGAGGCAAAAACCACAAAAAAAAAAAAAAAAAAAAAAAAACACCCAAAACCTGTATTTAAGCAATTCTATAATCAAGGCTGTGATGTAAAATCAGGCTCCTCCAGGCTCTGGTCTGCCCTGTGGATGCGCACATCACAGATGCCTGGCACACCACCCAGAACTGCGTAGGCAGCAGCACAGACACAGTATTTATATATCAACTGTGACAGAAAAATGGGGCAGCTTGGAATAAACACACCCTGCAGCTCAATCTGGTCATCTCACCTGCTGGCATCGCTGCGCGCTGGCGCAGGGAGGGAAGCCCCGCGTGGGGAGCAGGGGCAGTGCCCTTCCCCAACCAGGCAGCCCGCGGGCTCTGGTCCTGCGAGAAGCTGGCCTGGTTGCCCCAGTTTGTGCCAGCGTCACCGCAAGGCTCACGCAGTGCTCATGAGGACCACGGCAGGTCCAACTCAGGCACCTGGACTGGCACTCAAAGCCTTCTGACCGAAAATTAGACACAGGAGCTCACAGAGGACACAGGCTGCCACCCTGGTGTCCTTGCCCTCCGTAAACAAGGCAACGTCCTTCGATAGGCTGCAAGCAGGGCACAGGCTCCGTGCTGTGATCTCTCCTGGGGACAAAGAGCCCTGGAGGGCAATGGAGAACAGCAAAAGAGAAGACAGAAACCAAACTAAAAAGAAATAAGAATGACAGGGGAAGGACACTTCTGCAAGTCAGCTGTTAAAATGTGTTCCTTTGAGTATATCGAGCTCCATAATGGATACATCTGGGAAAAGGCTGAAAGTCCCTCTCTGCAAGATGTAGGACTGCAATCTGCAAGGATCACCAAGAGGGTGACTCAGGGTCACTCAGAGAGCCCAAGAGGAAGGTCCTGGGGACAGCAGGGCCACGTGTGTCCCCAGCCAGACCCCGCAGCACCACGCGGAGACGCTGACCTTGGAGACAGCGCCAGCAAGGACATGGCACTGATGGCGCTCCCGTGGTACTCTCCACCACTGGTCCCTGCTGGATTAACACATCCCTGGACTGCTTTGCTGGCTGCTCTTGGCCAGCCGCCCCGGGCTCAGCGCAGGGGCCAGCACAGGCCACCCATGGGCAGCACCCGGACGCTCCCGCTCCGGCAGGCCAGAGTTTAGTGCTGTGGACGTAGCTTCACTTTGCCAGCTGGCCCCAGGCCAAGAACAAGGTTTGGTGCTTCACAGGATGCATCTACACTAATAAATTAAGTAGCTTTTTACATCCAACAGAATGGAAAGGGGTCTGAGCATATCCGAAGTGGGTGGTTTGGCTTCCCACACCTTTAAGTGAACCTAGGAAGATTAAAACTAGGGACTGATATCTCCGCAGTGTGAAAGTCAGCGGGTGGAGCCAGCAGAAGACTCCTGGTCTGCACAGGAATTTTCTGGGTTTCCACAGGGAGCTTAGCCCGGTTCACCCCACTTTCCAATGCAGGGATGCTGAGATGTGGCTGCTCGGGACTGAGTCACTCCCTGATTAGCGAGAAAGCGCCAATCCCTGGGCCACTGCTGCTGCCCCCGAGCTGGCAGCATTGCTGGGACCGCACTTAGCCATAGCCCCCACAGGCCCCTTGTACGTAAGGACCTTCACTCAGACCTCTACCCACCGGCAGCACCCGTGTGCCCAGGCAGGAACCACCCTGAGAGGAAGCTGCAAAGGGGACAGCTGGAGCCAGCAGCCTTTGCTCTCACACCCACAGACAGTCCCCAAAGGTCCCAGCTCAACAGGGATGAGGGCGAGAGCACGGGGCAGAGCTGGTCAGGCCTCGCACGTTGTAAACACGAAGCTTCGTGCAGGCTTCGGGCACACACACCTGGAGTGGCCGTGGCGACAGCTGAAGGCACCCTGGCTATAGTAATTTACAGGGAACATCAGTGTTACTTGGTCTGCTTTCAAGAGACACAGCAAAGACATTTCTGAGCGCATAAATCCTATGTGCTAGCAGAAAGAGACCAGAAAAGGTCTAATGGTGGGAACGGGAACTAGAGTTCACCCTAGAAATCAGGTGCAAGGTTTACCCCCAAGGACGTGCGAGATGAGGCCACATTGGAAGCCATCAGGACGAGAGCTGCACAGCACAGCTCGCGCCATACAAAGCTTTGTGTATTATTCTTCAGCCAAGCCTAATGTCCTCCAGTCTGCTCTATAGCTGAGGTCAAAGATGGCTTTTACCAGAACTTTGCTGTAAAGACCTGTGAATGCAATGGCTCCAAAAAAAATTATAGGGCAAACCCAACTATTAAAAGCATTCCTGTAGAGCCAAGATCCTCCAGTACCCAACCAGGCTCTAAAAAAGCGAGCATAAGCATGCCATAGTTAAGCCCTGCCCAGTGCATTAATCACCAATGATTCTGCATCATTTATAAGTTACTCTGCTTACACTCTTGATTAAAGCCAGGCTAATCAGTGGGCACTGCCATAGGCAGAGCAACCACTTATGTGCCCTTTTCTAGCAGCAGGGCAGCACATTTCTGCCAGGCCTGCCAAGGAAAGGGGGAACAGCTGGTTCTGGGCAGCGGATACAGTGGTACCGCAGGCTGAGGCAGGTGACAGGGAGGACTGGCCCGGGGACAGCGAGCACTGGGCTGCATCTGCCCCGCAGTGGAGCAGGCCAGCGGCGAAGGGGCCCAGCAGATGGGCTGAGGAGCAGCACGAGCCGAGGCCAAGCCCTATGGGCGTCCACTGCTGCGCGGTGGCCGCAGGGACGTGGCCCCCGATGGCTGCTAGGCCCATGCCCTTGGGATGGCGGATCAAGGGCACACAAGTTTCTGTCCCACTTGTCCCCTCAGCGGGGAGGAAGCCTCCGACACATCTCTAAAAATAAGTGGCCCCTTTTTACATCCTGATGGTACCAGCTCCCCACCCTGGAGCACGACGGCGTGCCAGGGATGCACCAGGGATGCAGGGCCCAGCTCAGCACGAAGCCACTGCAGCGCCGCAGGGCTTAGCAGGGCAAATCTGGCACCAGGGACATGCATGGTGCACCCACAGCCTGAGGGCCACAGACAGGGGCAGAGGAGCTGGGGAGAAGGCCGCCCCGGGCCACCTGGGCACCATCGAGCGTCACTCCAGTGCAAGGAAGCCCATGAGTGAGGGTACGCGCAGGAACGCTCAGCGCGGGCACAGGGAATCCACCACGGGCACTGGGATCATGGCACTGAGAGACACCAGGATCGCAGCTCCATGGGGCACCAGGAACGCGACACTGCGGGGCACCGGGAACGCGGCACAGCGGGCATCGGGATTGCAGCTCCGTGGGGCACTGGGAACATGGCACTGCGGGTACCGGGATCTCAACTCCATGGGGCATTGGGAACACGGCACAGCAGGGCACCGGGATCGCAGCTCCATGGGGCACCGGGAACACGGCACTGCGGGCACCGGGATCGCAGCTCCATCCACAGCTTCACCGGGAGCATTCACTGCACGAACCGGGATGGCGGCAGCATGCGGGCCCCTCCGCAGGGCGGGCCCCGCGGGACGGCGGCGGCTCTGCCGCGGACACGGACGCGGGGCCAGAGGCGTCCACAGCCCCGGAACGGCCAGGGCCGAGCGGCCCCATCCCGCGGCACCGTCGCCACAGAGCCTGGCCCGGGCCTGGCGCCCGCGGGGGTTGGCGCGGGCTGCCCGGCTGAGGTCCCCCGGCCCGGCCCGGGATCGCGCACCTGCGGCGGCCCCGGCCCGGCGCCCCCGGCCCGGCCCGGTCCGCACGGCCCGGCGCCGCTCGCACTTACTGGCGCGCACGAGGCAGAGGTCGCAGCTGAAGAGCAGCAGCACCGGGCTGAGGTACGCGGGGAAGGGCGCCATGGCGGCGGGCCCGGCCCGGCCCCGCGCGGCGCGGGACCCGGAGGGCGGCCGCGGCTCCGCTCCGGCCCCGACCCGCTAGCGGCGCGGTTGCCAGCCCGGGCACGGAGCGGGGCCGAGCCCGGGCCGCAGCGCGGGGAGGCGGGAACGGCAGCTCCGCCCCGTGCCGGGCCGCTCCGCCCCGTGCCGGGCCGCTCCGCCCCGCGCCGGCCGCACCGCCCCCGTGGCTGCCGCGGGCCCCGCCGCCTCCCCGGCCCCGCATCCGGCATGGGCTGGAGCGCGGAACCCGCCAGCAGGAGCAGGACCGGGAGCAGCAGGTCCCGGCTCGGCAGGACGGCGCAGCATAGCGCGGTGTGGCACGGCGGGGCACGGCGCGGCGGGGCAGGACATGGCACGACATGGCAGGGCACGGTGCAGCAGGGCATCAGCAGGGCTCCTCAGGGCAGGGCAGGCTGCGGAGCCGTGTGACAGGGGGTAGAAATCAAAGACGTGCAGTGGCTGCTGGAGAATGAGAGGGAAGGGCAGAGCCTCACCTTGGTCCCTGGGAGGGCAGTGGAGTGACCAGTCTGGGAAGTATTTCCAGGGACATGAAGGACCAGGAGGTGTTCAGAAGTGGTCACCACGGATTCACCAAGGGGAAATGATGCCGAAGCACCTGAGAGCCTCTGCAGTGAAAGGACCATCTAGGAAGATGAGAGGACAGTTGTTTACCCTGACTTCTCATACTGTCTCCCATAACATCCTCACAGGTAACAGCAGAGCAAGAGGGCTGTGATCATCAGTGCAGAGCCCAGCTGGGGGCTGTTCTCTAGTGGTGTCCCCTGGGGTCAGTGCTGGGACAAGGACTGCTGAAAATTCCTATTAGTGGGCTAGATGAGGGATCAAGCCCCAGCAAGCTCACGGGCTACAGGAAGCTGTGAGGAAAGGCTGGTGGCCCAGAGAGCTGTGCAGCCCCTCAGAGGCACCTGGACAGGCTGAGAGATGGGCAGAGAGGAACCTCATGAGATTCAGAAAAGGCAAGTGTAGGTTCACGGTGTGAGCTGCACCTGCACAGCTCCGCTGGGAGAACCGTGCTCTCATATGGTCACAGCTGGTGCGTGACCACCCTCAGCCACCGCTGCTGGCTGGCTGACATGCCTGGGCTGTGCAGCCCCGCGGGATCGGTTGTCCTGGACACAGGAAAAGGACATGCTGTGCTGCTCAGGGCCACCCTGGGAGCTTAGCAACCATCTGCCTGCAGTGCCACACTGGCCCCTCCACATGCCGCATCGGAGCAAGCCTGTGACCGCGCATGGGGCAGGCAGAGTGTGCTGGGGCAGTGCCTGTGGAGTGCAAGCTCTTTACACATATCGTATTATCATTTCATTGCTTGGAGTTTTGGCCAGGCAGAATTCAATTCACACTCACAAATCAGGAGCCAAGGCATGGAAATTGTGTTATACGTCTTGCGGTGCCGCACACTTGGAATTCAGTGGGGGAATGCAGTGGCAGGCTGGTGAGGCCATCCTCACTGCAGCAGCCAGAGCGCAGCTCCTGCCCCAGCACCTTCCTTCCCCACTGACAAGCGAGCCACTAGGCTGCGAGCCTGCAGCCACCCACCCCAGCCATCCCTCCCACCCAGATGCGCCGGGCGCGTGGGTCACCATCGCTCCCGGGAGCCGAGCTGTGCGCGGACAAGGCGCACACGTGCCGTGCTGGCTGTTTGGTTGCTGCGTGCCACTGTGTGACTGCTGTGCTCAGCGTGGCAGGGCAAACCACTCTGTTGCCACTCTCCTCGCTCATGCCCCGTGCACTCTGCCTTGTGTGCACCCAGAGTGTAGGAGGCCCTTCCAGAGAACAGAGCCTTCCCAGAGACTCCTTGGCTCTGGGAGCCTCTAAATATTCTCCATATCAGTCTTTAGTTTTGGCGGAGGCTGCTGAGAAATGTGAGGCTCTGGGAAAGGTGTCAGCAGCAAGGGAATGCCCTCGCCCCGGAGCCTGGTTCCTGCACCCACAACACGCCTGCATCTTCCTCAGCACAACTGCAAGGGTTTCCACTGCACCAGAATTCTCTTCTGTGCCAGTGTCAGCGGCACCCTGGGAAAGCCTTAGATTTATGATACAGTTATGTAGCTTTTTCATACACTATCTGTGAAATGAAACCTGCAATGAGCAGATGCCTTTTATGTCCCTAAAATCTGCGTTAGTTAGCCTTTAACTAGCATGAGGTGGGAGTTTGCAGCTTTATGAAAGGAATTACATGGCATGACCTGCAGTAGCTGGATGCTGACCTGTGGGTCCTGGACCTCTCCAACTGCCCCCTTCTGGGGCACTGCACTTGTGCCTATTTTCCCCAAGAAATGCCAAATTTGTGAATGCCTGTGCAAGTCTCCATGCTCTCCATCCTCTCTCCGACATGGCAGCTCTGTGCATGTCGTGTCCTGCCTGCGTACAGGCCCTGTCCTGCCAGGGAGCAGCTGTGCAGCGCTGCCCACGTTGAAATGCTCCATGGTCGAACCTGTGCCCAGGAGCACAGTGAGCCCTGACCCGCCGCTCTGCCCCGCAGGGCTCCGTGGGCAGCCACGGCCTGCACGTAGTTCACATCGGACCAAGTTACACACTGAGCAACTGCTGCAGCGCCCCGGCTGGCCTTGTGCAGGCGAGCAGAGGCCTTCAGTGGCTGCCGTGTGCGCTGGAGCGGGGCTGGGGGTGCAGCGCCAGCGCTGCCCCTCAGGCCTGGCCTCCCTGCTGCCCCCGAGGCCCAGACTGTCCTCTTCCTGCTCACACCGACCCACCGCGCTGGCCGCGCTCCTGCCTCCTGCTCAAGGGAGGACAATGTTCGAGGGCCGTCCCAAGGGTTCAGCATGCCTACGTGCAATACCATCTACAGAGATGGAACTAATTCATTTGTACCTCATGGTAATAGTGATGGAGAGCAGACATGCACAGAAAATCACAGATATTTTCTACAAAGCTATTGTCTTAATCTAAAAAGAGAGCTCGCGCCGTGGGTGGTTGTGGGCACAACCTTTGAGAGAAACCTTTGCCTCTAGGTAAATTACTAACAATTACTAATAATTTTCTTCATCTGGTGTTTTCTTTTTTTTTTACGCTTGTGCGGTATAATGGATTTTGTTCTTTGGCACCCAAGAACAGACATTTATGCTTTTCATTGCTACAGGGCTTTGTGAAGTCAAGAGTTCTGCTGTGTAATTATGTGCAATGTGCTGAATAATTTGTTCGTTTGGTTTTAGACTGAGCTCCCCAGTTATTTCTTGTGGTATTTCTTAATTTCTATTGTGAGGAACAGTTAATTATTTGCAATTCTTATACATTGCAGATCATTATAATCTTTCCTAGCTGAGCAGAGAGAGCCCATAAATCTAAAAGGAGAAACTGATGGATGTATGGATATCAGTAGTCTTCAGTGTTATACTGGCCATCGAGCCCACAAATGATGAGAGTTACTGAGCCTCTTTGCTCAGTAAAATCAGAGTCTAATTGTGACGGCACTTCCAGAGTGGAAGTTATTTGTTGTTACTGATTCTCCTGCACTGATGAATTGGAGATAGGATCTATGAATCGAGGTGCAGGTCAGCAGGGCTCTATTGCAGATCTCTGCAGCTGGGCAGGAAGGCTCTGGGGGGAGCACGGGCTGAGCCGTGCTGGGCGCATGCTGCATGCCAGCTGCATGCAAGCTGCACCCGCTCTGCACGGACTAGCTGCCATGCACAAGGTGGTCTCGTGCACTGCTGTGTCCATAGCTTGTAGGACACCTCATTGACCACTCTTCTCTGCCTGATAGTGCTGTTGTGTCTTCCAGTACTGGCAACAACAAGGGGCTGCCAGGAGGGTGAGAACTGACCCCAGGATCCTGGACAAGCCTGGGCTGTTTAGCCAGGGAAAGGTGAAACTGGGGAGGTGGTGGGGATGACAGGTTCCCTCTGTGTGCTGATAGCTGCTGCAGAGGCAGGAACATCTGCTGTGTCTGGGGTGGGACCTGAGCCTCTGACAGCCTGGCCCGCATGGGACGGGGGTGAGCTGGGCCTTCAGCATGCACTGGGGGATGTCGGCCTGGTTTGCAGACCCGCACCTGAGAAGGCTGCACTGATGCCTCTCCCCTGGCATGTCTTCTCCAGTACAGCTTCTGGCAGGGCCACCACAACTTGCCATCTGCATCACTGACTGCTGCCTGCATTGCTTGTGACTGCGCAGCTGTTCTCGCTGCTTGTGAGCAGAGCTGCAGAAACCCGTGTGAGGAGACTGGCTTGGCCTGGCCGCTGGCGCTGCACAGGGGATGAGACTGTGTCAGTTCCTGCAGAACTTTTCCACTTTTGGAAAAATTCCTTTCTCTGGGGTCTACCACTGAGCGCACCAGCGTGGTAAGAGGCGGGAAGGCTGCAGCCCAGCATTGTGCAGCTCCACGCATACAAGGCGATGGATGCGTGCACCTGCAGAGGAGCAGTTTGGGAGAGGGAACCACAGAGTCCCCATGTGGCACCTTCTCCAAGGCAAGCAGGAGACCTGTCAAGGGTTTAGCCATGATGAACGGATCGAACATAACCAGGCATGAGACAGCAAGTCCCCACCAGCTGCTGGGCCAGCACGCAGCCGAGGGGAGCGTGGCACCTTCTCTGCAGCACCAGACGCCAGGTTGCTTGCAGACTAATGGGAACGAAAGTGAGCATCAACTTCCTCTAAATTCCCAACTTTTATATTGCAAAATCCACGGAAGGTAAATCATGCCAATTATCTAAGAGAGTATCAGAACTATAGAAGAAATCTAATGAAAACACAAATGTGCTTACATGCAATTTATATTTGTAAAATACTTTTAAAAATGTGTTTCCTGATGTTAAAAAGTGTTTTTATAAAATGAGAGGATTTTTCCATTGCAATTTTAAGTGCTTGAAGACTAAAAAGGTGGAAATGCCCAAACATTTCTACAGCTATCAAGTTTATAATATGCTACTTTTTTAGAATTGCCTTAACATGAGATCAAATCAATCACGTACTGAAATATATGATGTAAATACATGTTCTTCGAAAGCTAAGTAAAAACAGACTCAATGACAAGCCCTTTCACTAAAATATTTCCCGATCTAAAAAACACAATGGCAAAACAGAAAACAAAGATCAAAAGAGACTTAATTCATGGACATACGTCATTTCCCATATCTCTGGTTTCAGCAAACAAAACTAGCACGTCCAAATTTAGGCAATTGATCTGAAGAAAAATGCTCACTTTTCAAGAGTTTATAAATATCAGTGGAAGAATGAAACTAATTAAAGGCTACTAGGATGCAAATTATCTGGATGAGGAATATTTATGAACCAAATTAATCACCACAGTGTCAATGCATGGTCAGGGAGATCTTTATGAAAACATTAGATCCTGTTGTATCTTAAAATCCAAATTTTCTCGATTTCTGATTATTAGTTAATGTATTTTGTCCAATCTTGCCTCAAATGCAGCTGCAGAAAGAATATTTTTTCTTTGGTCAGCTGCAGAAATCAGTTAATTATTGCCTGATAAGCACCTGCACAGGACTGACTCGCAGGAATGGCAAAAGACTTTTCTCAAGGCTTCCAGCTCCAGACAAACCTCAGTAAAACTACACTTGCACTCTCACAAATGTTGTGAACTGCTCATAATTGCTGATGCAGGGAGTTTTCCAGAATTACTGAATATATATAAAAAAAGGGGGATTTCAGCCTCTGGAGTGGACTTAGAAATACATTCATTTATGTGCAGGGATGCTCTCACAGCTTCCTGTGAGCAGGACTGAAGGGCACTTGGAGCAGGAAAGAGCACCCCTGGCCATTGGGCCTTCCCAGATGTGAGCGACCAGACCCTGGGGGAGATCTGGAGGCAGCTCCAAGAGCTCAAACTTGGGTATATTTTAAGTTTTTCTTTTATTTTTTTTTACAGTTTTCTTCTATGATTACCACAGCTGTGCCCGGACTCTTCCAGCCTTGCTGCAGCCAGCTGGTCCCCACATGTCCCTTATTGCAGGCCAGTATGTTCCTGCTGTGATATGTGGCTCGCTGGTTGCCTTGGCTGCTTGTCCTTGTGTGGCAGCAGTGACGTAGGCAGTGCCCTTGTCCTGCTGGAGCTGGGAGACCATGCCCATAGCTAGAGACATGGGGGGATAAGCTGGGGTAGCTCGATGTGGCAGCAGGACACACGTAGAGAGCAACAGCTTGATCTTTAACTGTCTGGATTAATGATTACAGTGAAGGACTGGTGACGGTAGGACAAAACAAGCTGCAGTGAATCCCAGGGCTCACTGGACCCAGACCCATCCAGGCAGCAGCACCTGCCCTGGGCCCTGGGGACGCTGCCTGGGCAGCTCTGCCCTCTCAGGGCCACGACAATGCGAGGGACGAAGAAATACAGGCACATCATTGAGACGCCAGATCCCGGCAGATGGGAGGTGAGGAGCCCGCTGTGCTGTGTGTTGGTGTGCTTTGCTGGGGAGGGATGGACAGTTGGGCACTGGGAATGTGCTGTGCCAGGACTGGGTGCCTGGAGCATCCAGCAAAGCAACTCTTTGCTGCTTTCTGCAGCTCTATGCCACAGCAGCCTGCGCAGCAAAGCCTCAGAGAGATGTGTGCCCAGCAGCTGTGGGACCACTGCTCTGAGTTTATAACGGCAGCTTTCATACTTCAGTGAAAGGGTTGGTCTAAATTTGCCAAAAATAGTGTCAGACAAGGCACCTCTATGCCCCCGCAGTGGGTTCAAGGGTAAACCCACATCCCATGTTTGAACTGTTACTTTTAGCAAGGAAGGTGGAAGCTGCGAGCAGAGCCCTACAGAGGAGCCCTAGCAGATGTGGTGGTGGACAGGGAAGCCAGCCCCATCATTCTCAGGAATCCCCTGTTCTCCAGTGCATCTCAGTGGGAGCCTGTCTCAAAAATTGGACCCTTCTGCACTGCTAGAACAAACATTTTAGGTTTTCCTAATGCTTGCTTTTTTATTTCAAAGCAGTCTCAAATAAACTGAGAGCCAGTAAAAATTCTTTCTACTAGCTCAATGCAGCTACTTAAATTAGTGTTGCAGACTAAATCACGGTATCTTGAACACAAGACAAGTTTGGCAACTCCAGAAACTGAGGTGAATTTTTCTATTCAGCTAAAGAAGTCAGAAGGCTTTTTTTGTTGTTGTTGCTAACTAGGTTCAAAAACAGAAGTTTCCTCAGACCACTATTTCCCACTTTGCTCTGGCAAGGGAGAGCAGAGGTGCAGAGCATGTGTGTGAGCACATCTTTCGTCTGCTTTTGCAATTCTGTGTCTGGAGACTAGCATGGGGTGCTTGTCATCAGGAAAGGAAAAAACACTTGGAAAGTATGCATCATAAGGCTGTTGCTTAGCATGAGAGACTTCAGAATAATTTTGAAGGAAATGTGAACACAAGTTTAAAAATTGCCAACATGCTTTTTTCAACTTTTTTTTTTTCCCACACTAATTATGGTAGATTAATATGGTAGCTTTATTTGATAAGATAAAAATTTATTTATTTTTGTTTGTTTCCAAAGTGATGTGAGTCTATTTAATCTCACCTACCTGAACTTCAGCTATGTTTTCCTGACAGTGCAGTGGAGATGGCAGGACGCGGGACAGGGATGGTCGGTAGGATAAAGCCTGGTTCAAGGACAGCTGGCAGGCAGCACTGCTGGAGGTGTCTGTGTGACCTGGGCAGGCTGCACCAGGGGCTTTAGCTCGGGTGAGCATTTCCATGATGAGTTTTCGCACCAAGCAGTGACCTGATGGAGCTGGCAGTGGCCTGGATTTAGGAGATACCCTGAAGGCAAGGAGGGCTGGGATGCTGCACAAGAACTGCATAGCTGTCAAGGTTGCCACACTAGGTGTGTAAGGACATCTCCAGGGTGCAGACATCAGAGGGGGTGCAAACATGGGAGGTCTGGGCCCATGGGTGTAGTGGGAAAGGCGCCTCTGGGAAGAGCTGTTTGGCAGCAAACCCTCGTGGGGAAGGGCTGCTTTGCAGGCACGCAGGGTGGTCGGGATGGCCTCCCACCGTACCCAAAGGTCGTGTCCACAGCAGCAGTGCCGATGTGAGTCCCACTGCTCGCTGGTGATGTTTAACCTGTCCAAATCAGTGCTGTTGGGGCCCCAGGAGAGCAGCTGGGGCTGGGCAGTGTCGTCCCTGTTGTCCCGGCTCTCTGGCCCCAGGCTCACCCTTGCTGGCCACCTTGCAGCTGGCTGGCTACGAGGCCACGCTGCCCATCAGTGAGAAGTCCAATCCCATCACACGAGAGCTGGACTGGGCCGACCCAGTGCAGATTGTCCAGCTGCTGAAGGAGTGCGACGCAGAGATCTTCCAGGAGGAGGAGGAAGCCCCGCTCAACTACAAGGTATCTGGGGGCTGCAGCCCAGCATATCCCGCTTCCTTGAAGCTCTCTTTCCTTGCTCTGTGGTTAGGGCCCTTGCTGGGACAGGGTGCCCCAGTTGGCAGCAACCTCCATGGCGCATGGCAAGCACTGTCTCATGAAAGTGTCCCTGCCCTTGCCCTGTCCTCAACGCTAGCATGGCTGCCATGAGGAGAGGCCAGCCCAGAGCTGCCTATTCCATGCTGATCCATCTGGTCCCTGCATGTGGGCGTGGGACAATCTTGGCTTTATGCCTGGGGTGACACCTGGAGAAAAGCAGCCTCAGATGGCCCCAGCACCCCTTATCTCGGGCAGCGTCTAGCTCGGGCAAGGTCCATGTGCGCCCCAGCCCTGCTCTCCTCCTCAGAAGCTGTACAGTGAGTCGGTGCTGAAGACCATGACAGACATCATCAGCAAGGTGCAGGAGGTGCTGAAGGTGAGGGGCTGCAACACTGTGCAGGGCTACCATCATGGCGCAGAGCCACCGACACGGTGCGGGACACGGCGCAGGGCTGCCTGCGTGGCACGGGGCCACTGACACAGTGTGGGACACGGTGTGGGCGCTGCCTATGTAGCTCAGGGCTGGGTTCAGTACAGGGGCAGCTGGTGGGTAGGGAGCCTTTCCGAGCCCAAGGGAGGTCCTGCAGGCAGCCACAGTGCCAGCACCAGGGCATGCATTTTGCCCCACGGTTGGGTTGCGGGTTGCACTGCACCAGGCACTCATCCTGCTCCTTCTGTTCCACAGGACCCAGACAATGGCCTCATTGTCCTGAGTGGTGGCGGCACATCCGGTAGACTGGCCTTCCTCATTGCTGTGAGTAGCTCCTCTCCTCCGCACATCTCTGGGTGCTGGGGTTGCACTGGAGTCCAGAGCAGGACCAACCTGCAGTCTCCTTTCCTGACAGTGCTCAGCCCTGGGCATTCAGTAACCACAAGCCAGATTCTCCTACCCCCTGGAGAGCTGTACATCCCCTCCTAGCCTTTACAACTGCGACGTCTACCAGGCACCCAGCCCCAGCAGAGCCCTTGCAAAATTCTTCTCCTGCCAAAGCAAGCTGGGAACCTCCCATCTGCAAAGAGGCTCTAGTCAGAGTCCCCATCTTCCAGAGAGGTCTCCAGCAGTCAAGATGCTCTTGTCTCTGAGTGCACTCCAACCCCATTCCCATGCTCATACAGACTACCCCATCCACAGAGACATGTCCACTGCCCCAGACTGCCAGCATACCCTGCTCCCACTACCTGAGCTCTCTTGGAGTGGCCACTGAGCTACAGCAGTGATCAAAGGAGTCAAGTTTTGCCTCAGATATAAAGGGACTGGGGGGGAGGGGGCACAGGGTATCCTGAGGACTCGAAGTTCTGCAGGTGAACTGGTGAACTGGAGCTGTCCTCAGGCAACAGCAGAACGCCCAAAGGTAGCTGGGAGGGTAGGCTGGAGGGTAAGATGCCCTATGCTGCTCTGGCGACAGCACTGGGGGAGGCCGTTGGTTTCCAGTTCCTATTTCTAGTCCCTATTTCTGTTTATTATGGGAAAAATCATGTGGTCCATATGGAAGGCAGGAAGCGCTTTCCATATCAGAAGACTCCTCAGTAGTTTCTACCAGAATTGGAATCTGTGATGCAGGCAGAGCTGTCTGGCTCTGGAGATCTCCTGGGCCTGTCACTTTGATGTCTGCTTCACCTCGCCCCGTCACAGAAGATCTGACCTTTTGCATTGCACTGGCCAGGGTGTTCCCAAGGGAGTTAGTCCATAGCTTTGTTACTTGTGTCCTTTTTTTCTTTTTTTTTTTTAGTCTAATACTTTGCTCTCTATCAACAGATTTCCTTTAATAAGCTGCTGAAAGGCCTGGGTCAGCTGCCCTGTTACACATACATCATTGCTGGAGGAGACCGGTAAGGGAGACACTGAGTTTGCTTTTGGTACTGCAGGTCTGTGCTGTGGTTTGGGCAAGCAGGTGATCAGTGTACGTACAAGTCTGGCAGCAGCAGCAGATTACCTTTCTTGCTGGGTTGCCCAGTACAAGCAGACCTGTTACACTTCAGTCTGAGCACCCTAAGCTGCAGCAATTAGGGAGCAGGACTCCATTCCCACCGGACACTGTATATTCCTGCAGAGAGAATTTTTATGTGGGATTTATCAGGGAGCACTATTAGTCCCAGATGTGTTCAGTGACCCAGCAGTAAATCCAGCAGTCGCATTCACAGCAGCTGTGGGTCACTGGCACAGGGTAAGTAATCCTCATGCCAGGACAGTCCTGCAAAGCTCTCAGAGAATTGTACCCATTTGGATGAAATGTCTCCGACATACTAGTTATTTAAATGTGCTCAGTAATATTTTCAGGCCCTGAGGCCAGGTAGCACAGCGTTGTTCCTATCGCTACTGCTCAGCTATGCAAAACAAGATGTATACATTAAGATTGCCTATCAGGAATGGTCTATGGGCCATGCTACATCCAAAGATTTCCTGGGGATAGTCTGGGAAGTGTTAATTGTCCTAGGCTGTTCTAATATTAATAAAACAGCATGGATAATCATGCTTCAGTGCCCAGGAATGGTCCCTGGCCTTCTTTAATTTACTAGTGCAGACATAGCCAATGTGTTTAATACGGCCAAATGCAGCCATCCAGCAGGAAGGAGCATAGGCTGGACCTGCAGATGGGTCTGGATCCTGCAGAGGATCAGAGGCTGATAAGGATTTGAGAGCGGCATGGACAAGTGTCCTTTCTGGGTATAAACAGGGGAAGAGTGAGGAAGATCATTCTTTTGCCTCTGGCTGAGGGTAACAGACGCTTCCCCTGAAAAGAACGTTAATATTTGGGGAATACAGAGAAGGCAAAGAAGACAAAGACAATGATTTGAGAATTAGGAAATGTTTTCAAGGCAGAGACACAAAGAGTAATTTGGTAATCTACCCAAAGGTAGCTGCAGCTTGGCTGTGTTTTCCTTCTAGATCATTGGTGATGTCTCAGGAGGGGCTGGAAGACAGTGCTCTGCTGGGGATTGAGGAGCTAAGGAAGGTGAGGAAGGATGGAGAAGATGGAAGGAAGTCTGTCTGCTTCTTGGGGTGTGTATGGACCCAAGTGGATGATGAAGTCATGAAGGAGCTGATGTGGGGTTAGGTGGGACAACACACAGGACAGCAAGAAACTGCACAACCCAGTTTCCGTGGGCCTCAGGTGAGCTCCTTCCTGTCCCAGCATCTGGGCAGAGTGTGGTGCAAAGGTCCTTCATCCACCTCTCCCATGAGAATGGTATCTCTCTTCCAGACAGCACAGTGAGGAGTCTCTTTTCTCCAAACTTGGATGCACTGTCCCTTATGCAGCAGGTTGATGCAGGGCCCCTTGCCAATATAGGGAGGAATGTTTTTTCCAACTAGACTACAGTCTTTCCCTTTTTTTTTTTTTTTCCTCCAAACTCAGGTCTGCAATGGGAAAAAGAGAGTGGTTTTTGTTGGCATCTCCTGTGGCTTATCTGTAAGTGCTTTGCTGGTGAAGGCAGGTTGGCTGGGAGCAAGACTGATTCATAATTGCTGGCATGTGGAGGAGCAGTTACACTCAGGATGGATGAGATCCATGGCAATCAGCCATGATGGAGGCAGCTGGCAGCTCTCTTGGGTGGGTCTGTGGACATCTGGGTAGCTGGGCTGGTTTTCCATCCATATTCTGCCTTGCAGGAGACAGAACATCCTTTGCACACCAGTTTCACTCTAATTCATAATGTTGTAGTTAAGCTAAGGCACTTTGAGATATCACAGACATCCTGAAATCCTTCAGAAGTTTGTAAATGCCAGCAATGATGTCATCAGGGATTACATTGCTAATACGTTCTGCTAAATACTAAGAGCCACAGATTTGGCTTTTAACAATAACCAAAGTTTTGTCTTTAGAAACATAGTGAGAAAGTATTTGTACATGCATATCTCTGAGAGCAAGTTGTGCCCTCCTGTACCTGGATGGTCTCTGTCTTGCAGGATCTTAGTCAGACATCAAGATTCATTTTTAGTTGTGTGTGTATAGGACATTTGGTGGCAGTAAGCACTTGGGGGCACCTCTGGTGCACTCCAGATGGCAGAGGGGGGTTACGGCTTTGCTTTGTTCCAGGCTCCATTTGTGGCAGGGCAGCTGGATTTCTGCATGAATAATCTGGATATCTTCCTGCCAGTCCTGGTGGGCTTCAACCCTGTCAGCATGGCCAGGTAATACCTGCACCAGTTCAAGGGATGTCAGGGAGAGTGCAGCCATCCCATGTGAGCCTGGAATAGGTTCCTACTGGAAAACAATGCTCCCATCCAGCTTGGACCTCCCTAGCTTGTTTCCACTGAGACCTGGGTGTGTGTCTTGTGCCAAGGGAGGTGTCACTTTGTGGGCAGTGTGGTAGAGCAGAGCTTGGCTGGCAGAGATAGAAAAGAAAGCTCAGGACTGACAGGTCAGATGAGAGGACTTTGCTGGGAAACCAGGTTGTCCTGCTCCCGAAAGCCACGTGCAGCTGAGGGGTATCGAGAGCCTCTGCAGGCAGGCAAGGGCCACAGCTGCTTAATGCCACATCACTGAAGCTGCACGGGAGCAGGGTGAGGTTTTAGGTCAGGCAGGATCCCATGTCTCTAGGGGGATGTGAACTTATGGGTCCTAGAAAGAGGCTGAGAGTCAGTACAGTCACAGGCTCTCCACAGACATAGTTATGGCATGGAGCACAGAAAGCTCTGCCAGGGGATGGGGGAACCTTGAGCAGAGATGCCAGCTTCTCTGCCTCCAGGGCACAGCCTCAGAGTGACCTGAGGCTTGGCGAAGCGGAAGTGTCTTCTGTTACGCTGCATGTCTTCTACAGGAATGACAGGATTGAGGGCTGGCACTCCACTTTTCGCCAGGTTGCTGAACGGATGCAGAAGCTGCAAGAATTGCACAAAGCCTTCATCCTCAACCCTGCGGTGGGGGTGGGTAGTGCTCCGCAACAGTCCTGCTCTCCTCAGGAATGACACTTTGCCTCTGCTGTGGTCTCCCCAATAGCCAAGACTGTTTCTCATTATCCACAGGGTGTTACGATGAGGAAAGGTCCAGGGATCATGGAAGACAAGGGGGAATTGGGGTGTAAGGCAGCTGGGCTAGGAGACCCTTCTCTGAGTTGTCGTGTAAAGGCTTTAGTCAATTACAGAGAATGTTTGATGGCTGATACCCTTGTACATCTCCTTTTCCTCTCCCACAGCCTGAAGGCATCTGTGGCTCTTCACGGATGAAAGGTGGGAGTGCTACCAAGATCCTGCTGGAGACCCTGCTGCTGGCAGCACATAAGACCATCTCCAGGGCGACTGAGATTGCGGACAAGTGAGTATTTGGTTGCTGAATTCTGTCAAGCAAGCAGGCAGCTTCCCCATGAGATACAGCTGTTGTCACAGCTGGTGCTGGTCTCTGAAAAGAGAAAGCTGCTGCTTGGTATGAATGATACGTGGACTGGCCTCTGTCTTGAGAAGATGCAGCCTCTGGCCTTATTTGATGGGGTGCACTGGCTTCTATGAGCCTCAGCTACATCCAACCTCTGTCTAGGTGCCTTGTGGAGATCCTGAGAACATATGAACGGGCGCACAAAGTCACCTACACTCAGAGCAGAAAGATAGCTGCCCTGTTGAAGCAAGCAGGTACCAGGTGAGGTGTGCTGTCAGCCCTCTTCTACCTGCAGCAGCAAGGCTGGCTTTGGGTATGGAGGAAGGGGTGGGTCCCAGTGGGCACAGCCTCAGGCAAAAGCCAGTTAAGTGCCTGCTTCTGCACCTGCCCAAATAAGAAAACACAGCTTTGGGAAAAGCAGGAGGCAAGCTCCACCACAGCGTGTGCACCTCGAACGCTACCACAGGTTGATTGCAGCTTCTCTCTTGTGTTCACCAGTTCCATCCCCTGAGGATGTGGATGGTGGCAGTTCCCCCATGTCCCACGCGTTGTGCTCTTCTGCCCGCATCTTGCAACCTTCCCATTCTAGGCTTTTCCTACCCCAGCACTCTCCTCACCCTGTGCTGAGCTGCTCCCACATCCAGCTCTTTTGGGATCTTACCCTGGGCTATTCCTGCACCCCACAGAGCTGATTGCCCTGTGCTGGGCTGTTCCCACACCAGTGCTGCTGACAGCTCTTCTGTCTGCATGAGTGCCCATGCATGTCCTGCGCTGTGCTGGGCTCTCCAAAGCTCTCAGCACTGCCACTCAGTGATCACCTCTTGCTGTACCTTCTCCAGTCTGCAGAAGAAGGCCTGTGTGTACATGGTGGGCTGGCACACACTTGGTCTTATTGCAATCATGGATGGCGTGGAGTGCGTTCCAACCTTTGGGGCAGGTAAGGGATGATGCTATGTTGCAATGTGCTGTGTCCTTCGCAGGGCCAGGGCAGAGGCTCCTTGATAACTGTGAATCACTTAAGGAGGGTCCTGGGATTGCACCTGGTCCAGTGAGTGACTGTCATGGAATCCAGCCCCACTCCCACCCTCTCTCCCACCCTCTCTTCTGCATTTGTGCTCCAGACCCTGCACTACTGCCTTTGGCTTGCTTGCCTGATTCCCTGTAATTTTCTCCACAGACTCCAAGGATATGCGAGGCTTCCTAATTGGGGACCACAGTGAGTTCTTTAACCAAGAGACAGAGCTACTATCACAGGTAAGATCTGTCTACACAAGAGCAGCAGTGAGGCCCAGTGTGCAGAGTTACTGGGACAGGATCTGTCTGTCTGGGTGCTCCTGTAGATCTCCCAACAGCATCAGGTGACAGTGCTGGATTGCTGCACTGAGATCAATCCAATCAGTGGGTTCTCAGGGATGAGAAACAGAGCACTATTTCTCCACACTGTGAGATGCCAGCTGGCTGCCTTCTGCCTGGATTCCCCAGCGCCTGGCAGAGGTGGGTTCCCTGAGACAAGCCCAGGGAATGACCCGGCTGGGGCACAAAACCCACTCGGAAAGAGCTACCCTCAACTTCCTGATGAGAGAGTGGGGAAAACAAAGACAGATTCTTTTTGGAAAATGGAAATGGCACCAGTTAGAAAACAGGAAAATCCTGTTAGAAACAAAGAAAACTGAGGTGGCATGTGGTGCCTGGCTTGTGCTGCCTCCTGATGCACTCCCCATCCCCTGCACTGAACCTGGTTCAGGCTCGTGTGAAGGATTCTCTTGGCAAAGAGAGGCCATGGAAGCACTGGTGTTGAAGGAGCAGGGGTCCAGTTGAGCCTGTAGCAGAGGAGCCTGCAGCAGAGCTGATGCCACTGTAAGCAGCACCTTCTTTTCCCTGCAGAGCCCACAGTTTGCTTTCTCTCAGGAAGACTTTGTGAAGACCGTTCTGCCCTCCCTGACCGAGCTTGACACAGTCCTCTTCCTCTTCACCCTGGACGGTGAGGCGAGAGTGGGGGCAGCGGGCAGTGCCTGGGACACTGTGAACAAGGGGGCAGCTGCTGAGGCTGCTGGGGATGGCAGAGAGCGGTGCTGAGCAGACCGACAGCTGGGGAGCAGCTGCGGGCAGGTGCCGCAGGGTGGCTTGTGCAGAGGGAGGGGGAACAGTGCGGGCGAGGAGATGTGTTTGTGGGCAAGCGGCGCATGTGTGGAGGGGACGGTCGCACACACCAGGGTGCATGTGTGTGCATGTGAGAATGCATGCAAGGGACATGTGAGGAACATGTATCCAAGTGCATATATGGGTGAGGAAGGTCATGTCCACTGGGATGCATGCGTCTGAATGTGAGTGTTCATGCAAGGGTGTTTGTGTGTAGCATGTGTGCGAGACGCGTGCACCTAGTGAGGCATGCACACACATATGCATGCCTGGGGAATCACGTGCACATGCAGGAAAAGGGCTTGTGGGGGTGAGGAGCATGTGTGTGTGTATGTGGGGAGGGGTCTGTGTGTATGCCTAGGCGTTCATGTATACGTATGTGCACATTTGTGTGTGTGAGTCACTGCAGGGGGTGGGCACCAGTACATGAATGAGGAGCTCATGTGCTGGGGGACATGTGGGAGTGCTGTGCACAGGGACCTGTGTGTGCATGAGGGAGGCTCATGTGACTCTGTGTTTCTACACCATGAACATGAGTTGGGGGTGTGGGTGCAGGTGCAATGGTAACATTCAGTGTGTGTGTGAGAGGCTTAGGTGTGTGGATCCCATGTGTCTGTGTGTGAGGTTGCATGCACATGTGTGGAGGCTGTGTTCACACACACAGATGTGCAGGCTGCTTTGGCTGGATCTCCTGGAAAGGGGCTTTTCCCTCTTTCTGGTGTTTTTTTTTTTTTTTTTTTTCTGGTAGCTAATGCTGGGCTCTGTCCCCATCTCTCTCTTTATCCCAAGATGACCTTCCTGAGGTGGAGGAGCTTGTGGTCCAGGTGAAGGAGAAGACATCCAACATCCAGGCACTGTCTCATGCCACAGTTGGCCAAAACCTTCCAGTAAGAGAAAGGAAGACCTTGCCTCATTGCAACCTGTAAGGACAGCGGCACAGGGTGCAATCAGACCGTCTCTAACAAAGCTGCTGTAGCCAGGGCTGCATGAGATGCAAGGCAAAGAGAGGTTCTTGCCTGAGTGCCCTGGCCCTGCTCTGATCTCACTTACTTACATTCTTGTGGGGACAAAAGTGACCACGTGCTGGTGTGTTTTCCACCCCGTTGGTGTTTGTTTATCATTGTCATTTAGAATGTGTTGTCAGCCCTAGTACATGAGCATCCATCCTGCTTCCTACTGCAGTCAGCAACCTTAGACATCACCAAGGTCCCATTGCTCCCCTTGCCCATATGCTCCTGGCCCTGGGATGTGCAGATGAGGAGCTGTGGTCCCTGCTATAGCAGCAGACTTTTTTCCTTCTCTCCACCAGGCCTCTCTCAAGAAGTTGTTCCCAGCCATCATCAGCATTGTGTGGCCCATACTGTTCCTGGAGTACGAGGGGAATTTTATCCAGGTACCACCCTCCACCTGCTTCCCTCCGAAGGAGGCTGCGTTGGTGTGCCCAGCTTGGGCCATTGCCCTTGGCCAAAGGCTGCAGGCAGCTCCCTCCTGTGTTGAAGGGCTAACACGACCTTCCAGCCTAGACCAGGCCGGCCCATGCCTGGAAGCAGCCGGCATGGGCTGCAAGAGCACCACAGGGGCAGCCGCACGGCATCTCTGCTTTTGATGAGCAGGTGAGCAGAACCCATGCTGCTCCTGCATGCTGGGAGCTGACTCTTTGGCCACAGCTCTGCAGCTGTTCATGAGCCAGATCAAGCTGAGGTGTCCAAGGCACTGCAGAAGCCAACAGTGCTGCTGTAGAGCCTTTCTCAGCAGGGATAGCACGTCAGCCAGCCTATCTTCTCCGTGATCTGGTGAATCTCCTAAACTCTGTGCTGCGCAGTGACCCTGGGCTGTATCAAAGGAGAGTGCTGGGCACAGAGGTGGTAGAAGACCTTGTTGGTAGCCCTGCTCCTTCAGATCATGTCTCTGTTTTGCACAGAAGTTCCAGCGGGAACTCAGCACCAAGTGGATCCTCAACACGGTCAGCACTGGGGCTCATGTTCTGAAGGGCAAGATCCTCCACAATTGTATGGTAGACTTGCGGATCAGCAACTCCAAGTTCTTCTGGAGAGCCGTGTCCATCCTACAGGTAATACAACCCTGGCCGACGGCCCAGGGAAAGGCAGGGGGGTCTCCATGTCAGGGCCCTGAAGCCAGGGTCAGATGGATCTCTGAACTGAGGAGAGAAGAGATCAAGTTCATTGTGAGAGAAAGAGAAGGACAGGCTGCTCTCGAGGAGTTTGGTGCTCCTGACAAAGCCTTTTGCTGGCTACTGGTGTTGCTTCTGGACAGACTGGCACTACACAGAAAACAGCCAACCCTTGTTTTCTGGCAATTTCCATTTCTAGTGCCATGGTGAGGATCAAGACTGATCCCAGGAGAGGTCTGCGGACCTTTCAACAGCTCAGTGTCTGGAACCCTACCAAGCTGGAAGTTGAGGAGGCCTCAGGCGGGAAGTGGGAGAATTCTGGGCATAGCTAGACACCTCCTTCAGAGTTCACCGCTCATCTAACCAGGCCTCTGAGGGCTGCTGAGGCAGGTTTGCACAAGGCTCCTGAGGAAAGTTTCCGAGGGGCTGGGGGGCTCCTGAAGCAGATTGAACCCAGAGCCTGTGTGCTTGGAGATACTCAAACTCATCAGCACATGGTCCTGAGCAACCTGCTCTAGGTAGATATGCTTTGATCTGGGAGTCAAACTAGGACCTCCAGAAATCCCTTCCTGCCTGAGTTATTCTATGACTCAAATGAGATGTCACTGTCTGATGCTGCGCTATTCAGGCAATGAGAATCATTAAAAGAGCCCAGAGAACTGTCAGACTGGTTATTGGCCTCACCAGCATGCGCCCTTCTCCGTACTGTCTGTCTTGCTTGTAGATCTGCGTGGACACATATGGGCATTTGCACAGACATAGGCATTACTGTCTGTGGCTGTGCTTCATCTTCACTTTGCATTGCTTCTGTCCATTTGCTGTGGGACATCTCTGCGCTGCCTTTAATGTGTGCATTCTCCTTGCAGCGCTTCACAGGGCACACGGAGGCCAGGTGCCTCGATAGCCTCCTGCAGGTCATCTATGACTCTGAAGTGCTGTTAGATGATCTCCGTGGCAAAGACATCTCCACACACATTGGGGTAGCAACTGAAAAAAACAAGGTAATTTGGATCCTCTTCACCCTCAGGTTTCATCCTTCTGTTCATGGCAGAAGGCATCAGGAAACTCAGCCCTAGTACTGGGTGCTTTCACGCCAGGCAGGAGTTTAGCACACTACTGCATGCAGAGGGATTGGTCTCTGAAAGCCAGCCTGAGCAGAGGAGAAGCAGTGGACAAGCACCATTAAAGCATTCCCTTGGCAGGCCAGGGCTGTGGTGCCAGTGTGCAGGGAGCCCTTGACCCTTGGGCTGTTCGTATTGGAGTGGAGGGGGATCCATATAGCACACGATGATGTGTAAGAGCTACTGTCCCTCTGGGGAGCCAGAGTGGTCCAGCAGCTATTCTGATGCCCTCTCTCCTCTCCTTGCAGGTCGTCCCCACAGCACTGCTGTGCTTGTTGAGAAACTGTTCAGTGCAGGAAGCCCGAATGCACCTGGACACCTCCCACTCCATCCGTGCTGCCATTGAGGCGTCACTGAATGCCCCAGGGCACAAACAAGGAGCAGAAAAATCTGATACTGCAAGCAGGACTACATAGGAAGCATCATCCTAACTCCAAGGAGGCATGTAGATAAGGAACTTGGAGTTTGTGTCAGTCCAAGCGTGTGCTCTGGCTGGGCAGCCCCGCCATCTTCCAGCCCTGGAGCCTCTCCAAGGGCCTCGAACAACAGCAGGAGCTGGGTAGGGTGAATGCACCTTCCCAGCTCTTGGGGAGGGGTTTGTGCTCTGGAGTCTTCTGCTTCGCCCTGGGTTGCTGGGGCCTCCTCAGGTGAAGTGATGCAATATCCTGCATAGGGGCCTGCTGTGGGGGTTAAAACGTCACTGACAGCTCCTGTGTCTCTGGGACGATCTGAGCTGTGGGCTGCAGGCAAGGCAGGAGCAGGGGGTTGTGTCTGTTCACATGGGGAATAGTCAGAGTTGTACTCTCCAAGATGAGCACTTTTCCTTTTGGATAGGTGGGGGGAAAATAAAGCACAGGAATGGAATGGACCATCCGAGTCATCAAATTAAGCCTCTGCTCTCAGGACCAAAATGCTATATACTCTCTTAAATGAACCAGACTTCATATAATCCATTTGATTGCTCATTCCTTTTTTTTTTTTTTTTTTTTGCCCTTAGCAGACCGTCAAACTTTGCTCCTTTGACATTTGTATCTCTCCTACTTGTTTTAGCCTGAGCTCTTTCATGGCCAGAAAACAGTGACTCCAGCCCTGATCCCTTGGATGAAATCATGTCCTTTTATGTAGTCCTGCTGGCTCAGACAGGCTGTGCACCACTGGCATCTCTTGTAATGCAGGCAGAATTCCTCTTAGGGTCACTGCCAGCACCTGCCCTCTCCATGTGCACACTTTGACTGCATTTCTGGTGAATGCACCGCAGCAGTACTCCTTATCTTGTAGGTACAACTGCACCAGGTCCTTGCACCACAACATTAATATTCCTCCCCATCTCTTGGAAGCACCATGCAGGATGTAGCCCAGTCTGATTTGCTCCTCATGCTCTCAGGGCCATGCACAGAACAGATGGATGAGCATGTTGCTACTGGGTACAGTCGAAGTTAATGTTACTACCACACACTTCCCCCAGTTTCCCATTATGGCCAGCACTACCCTTACGGGTGTGACTGGTGGCATCAAGGACACAAGTCCTTTAACCTGCATGTTCAAATATGGTCAGATGAGGGATATCCAAGGGAGTCAGATTCCCCTTGGCCATAGAGGGAGCTAGGAGTGGCCTAGTCATCATCTGATACCTGCCCTGCCTGCCCTGCTGCTGCCTGCTGCTGACCAGAACTCCTCCTGCGCAGGGCCCATCGCTTGGCCCCAGCCTAGAAGGGAAAACTCTTGCAGTCTGCTGCGCGCATCACGCTGGCTTGCACAGCGGGTTTTCACCTGCTCTCCGTCACACCCAGCAGTGTGTTCTGTGTGCCATGCCTACCTCTGATTGGAAAACACTCCCTCCCTGCCTTCTCCTCAAAGTCTAGCAGCAAAGACGCAGCAAACAAGATGGACTCAAAAAATGATGATGAAGGAACTTGCTGGCTGCACCTGGCTCTAGAGAGCTGCACTGCTGGCATCCCTTTGTGGCCTGCTTTGCGCTTACAATTTTGAGCCTGTCTTCCTTTACTTGGTTTTTAGCTTCCCTTTTGGCACTGTGGCAGCTGTTTTTATTGAAAGCCATGCAGCCCAGTGTGGAAGAATTGTTTGAAAGCAGGAACTGAGAGGAAAACTAGGGCCTAACACAGCTCTGGCATTACAGAGGCCTGCTTGGGGTGCTACACAGTTGCCACTTCCAGGATGGTTGGTAGGCACGGACTCTGCTCCTCCACGGTTCCCTGGGCAACGCAATCTGCCCTCCTTGCAGCTGCAAAAGGGAGTAACGGAGGATGGAGCGGGGTGAAGGCACCGCGGCCAAACTCTGTTGCACTCCCTGTGCTGGGCTGCTGATAAGCCGCACAGTGGCTGTCTAATGGGAGATACAGGATAACAAGTCCGGTGCTGAGCCAGCAAAAGTGGCAAATGATGAACTTTGCTTGAACTTTGCTCATTATAATGTGAAAACCATACCTCCATCCCAAAAGTTACCCGCCTCCGAGGTACGACCACCCCTCACTGAGCATGCGCTCTAGATTTTCGGTTGACTGTACCTTTAAATGAAAGCGAGAAACTTTTTCACCAATCAATAACAATATTAAGTATGACTCTAGTCACTCAAGCTCCACCTGAGTGTAAAGAAAAGTATAAAAGGTGAACTAAGGATGAGAAGTGAGAGGGAAGAAACCATCGTAACTCTTGGGTCAGTCAACAGGCTGAGCCCCCTTCCCTCCCCTCAGGTCCGGACGCTGCCTGAGGAGACTAAGAAGTGGGAGGGGAAGAAACCATCGTAACTCCTGGGTCAGTCGACAGGCTGAGCCCCCTTCCCTCCCCTCGCGCTGGGACGCTGCCTGAAGAGACTAAGAAGTGAGAGGGAAGAATCCATCATAAATTCTGGATCAGTTGATGCGCTGATCCCCCCTTTCCTCCCCTTGCGTCAGGATGCCGCCTGAGGAGACTCGAGACTGAGAGCCCTCTCCCATCTTCTGGGGTGAGTGATGATTGCACATTTGTACATCAGAGCTAGCTAAAAACCCCACGCTCTAGTAGAGAATTTCCTGTACTGACATCCGAAACCTGCTTTGTAAATGTTGCATTTGAATAAATCATACTGTTTGTGAACTCGACTACTTGTTTGGGGGGAGGCGATCGGACCTACAGTTGACAGACTGTTCGTGAATCCGATACTGCCAGAGTCGAGCTTATAGTTGATTACACTATTTGGGAACTCGATTCGCTCCTAGGAAGGCGATCGGACCTACGGTCCACGGACTGTTCGCAAATCCGATACTGCCAGGGTCGAGCTTATAGTGGATCACACTATTTGGGAACTCGATTTGCTCCTAGGAAGGCGATCGGACCTACGGTCCACGGACTGTTCGCGAATCCGATACTGCCAGGGTCGAGCTTATAGTGGATCACACTATTTGGGAACTCGATTTGCTCCTAGGAAGGCGATCGGACCTACGGTCCACGGACTGTTCGCGAATCCGATACTGCCAGGGTCGAGCTTATAGTGGATCACGCTATTTGGGAACTCGATTCGCTCCTAGGAAGGCGATCGGACCTACGGTCCACGGACTGTTCGTGAATCCGATACTGCCAGGGTCGAGCTTATAGTGGATCACACTATTTGGGAACTCGATTCGCTCCTAGGAAGGCGATCGGACCTACAGTCCACAGACTGTTTGTGAATCCGATACTTTTTTTTGATATCTCCTTCCCCCCCACACCACCACTACCACTACGGCTTTCAAACTGCAACATTTTCAACACACCCAGATAACCTTCTTTTTCCTTTTTTTCTAGAATAGTACCTGGCTGATCCAGGCACATGAGCAAATTGGTCTGCTGTTATTTAACTTCAGGTTCTAAAACCTCCTAAAGGAAGCATTTTCTTTGCGCTGCTTTTACTGCCCATGCTCAGCTAATTGTGACCCACGATGCAGAGCACCTTTGTCCATCATTTTCCTCAGCTTAAGGTGAAGTCAGTCCTGGCAGAATGGGCAGCAAGGTGAGTTAGTGATGGCAGAGCGTGCCCACATTGGGGATCTCTGAGGAAATGCAGCTGCCCGCTAGCAAGCGGCAACTGTCCTGGGCTCCAGGGTCCAGCACAGGCGTGCTGGCCTCACAGGCCGCTGGGCTGGTTCAGGAGTGGGAAGTGGAGAGCCTATATGGTTGGGTGTCCCGCACCGCCGAGTGGAGAGTGCTTGGGCATGAAGGGGCAGGGGGATGTGATGCTATTGCCACTTCCTTCCTTCTGCCTTTTTTTTTTTTTTTTAATAATAAAGTCCCAGGCTTGCCAAGTCCCCTCTCTTTGCATGCATTCTGTTTACATGTGCAAGGCAGCGCCTGCAGACCACCAGCCTGCTGCAGCACTGCCCTCGCCTGGCACCCCCATATAGGCTGGCATGGCGCAGCGGCCCCCCAGCTCTTGCCCGTGAAGGACAGGTATTCCAGTGAAGGACGGATATTCCAGCTGCCAAGGAAGCAGAGCAGGAGCGTGGGCAGGGCTCTAGAGCAGGGCGGGGAGGGGAGCTGTGCCAGCTGCGGTGCAGGGGTTTCACGCAGCCCACACATGCCCCGTCCTCCCCAGCAGCTGACGTACTCAACCTCATGTTCCACTGCCGAGCTCTTCCAGCCGCTGCCCGTGCAGAGGTCACCACGTGACCTTCACTTTATAGGGCTGCTGAATCTCTCAACCATTTAGTACTATGAGATACATCAGCATTTCTTTATGGTTGCCTAACTTTTACTACTCTCTGTAAACCCCACTCTGTGTCTGAGAGACTCGGACTCAGTAATTTTCACCTCAGACCAGGGGATCCTGCCCCTAAGCTTGGCCCAGGGGAGGCCACACCTGGAGTCCCGTGTCCTGTGCCGGGCTCCCCCGGACAAGGGGGACATGGAGCTGCTGGAGAGAGCCCAGTGCAGAGCTACAGCAGTGATCAGAGCGCTGAGCCTCTCCGCTGTGGAGAGCTGAGAGCTGCCCTTCTTCAACCTGGGCAGGAGAACGCTGGAGGGGCTCATCAGTGCGTCCAAATCCCTTAAGGGAGGGTGACACGAGGATGGGGCCACACTCCTGCCAGTGGAGCCCAGCGACAGGACAAGAGGCAACAGGCACAAACTGAAGCTCAGGGAGTTCCGTCTGAACACGTGGAAGAGACTTCTTGACTGCGAGGGTAGCAGAGCACCAGAACAGGTTGCCCAGGGAAGCTGTGAAGTCTCCTTCCTTGAAGATATTCAATAGCCAAACGGACAGAAGTCATTAAGAAGTACTCTAGGTGACCTTGTTTGAGCAGAGAGGTTGGACTAGAGAGGTGCCAGAGAGATCTCCAGAGGTCCCTTCCAACCTCAAACCTTCCATGATTCTGTGATAAAGAGAAAAAGTCTTTTTTTGAGGTTTACTGTATTCCCCCCCCTTTTATTTTTTTCCCCAGAATACTTTAAACAACCCTCTATAATAGAGCACTATTAAGTACTCCATTTTCATTATGGAATTGACATCCTTAACTTTGAAGAGAGCTGGTTTTCAGAGCCAAGTGTCACACTGAAAGAAGTAACTCTGTGCCGAGTCTCATTCCTAGCGTCACAGCACCCAAGGGTAACATCAATGCTCTGGCTGGACGCTTCTCACACAGCTCACCCAGCAAACACCAGCCCTGGCTTCCAAACCTGCGGCAGCTGCGCAGCAAGCTGTCCACGTGACACCGACTGCTCCTGCAAAGAAAACTATGTAGTGGAAGAGCTTGCCTAGCAAAGGCATGGTGTCTTCACCACTGGAGATTACAACAAACAAATAAATAAATACAATGTCAGAAGCACTGCCTCCGGAATGGGACATAGCTGTATGTTTGACGTGTTTGTATGATCGATGTTTGCTGTGGTGCCATTCCTGCTAGCTACACACAGCAGTCCAGCTGCTTCACTCTGGATGAATAGCCAACTGATACAGCGGGCTCTGTGCAAGCCGCATCCCTTGATTCACAGCTCCCTGTGGACCTAGGCAGAACAGCTCAATTCTGGAGCATTCTGCCATCATTAAAACAGCTAAAGAACTCTCAGATCCTGCACTAGACAACTTTCAGAGCAGACTGCTTGATAATAACCTGAGAAGCTCCGTGAATTGTTATTAATGGGTTTTAATCATCCTTGGAAGAATGAGGAAATGCTTGAGAGTTAAGGAAAATAAACAAAAAATAGAAACTCCCTTCCTTTGGAAAACAAACAAACGAACAAAAACAAAAAACACAAACACAGAACAAAACCACCTTAGCATTTCTGTAAGGTGTTGTTCTAGGGCTCTACACACTATCCAGTGCTACACAAAGGTCAGTGGAGCGCATATTAGACACTGGTTACTAATTGCTTAAAAAGCAATAATTTAAAGTAGGGTTTCTTAGGACAAAGCAGAATCCCAGAGTCTGCAAGTATGGGGTATCTTTATCGATAATGCTGATGAAAGTAAAAAGCAACTGCCAAGAAAATCTGCAGATTAAAAAAGCTGATGACAAATGAAAGCAACAAAGCCATTAACTATATAGCAAAGTTTTATGAAACAATTGCTCAACCAAAAAAAAAGTTATTGAGTTCTATGCTGCAATAATTCAGTAAAATATATACATTTATTTTTAAACACCAAGGACAGACTAGTTCATCATGTTGCTGTCTGGACTTATACTCTGTAAAATTGTATTTATATAAAGCAAGCCAGCCCTCAAACCCAAATTGATATGAATTTAAATTGAAACGCTTAAGATAATAGATTTCTAAGTAGGTGTAAACGCTGTAATGCAGCATCTGAATAAGAAAAGAAACATCAGCTAAGAGCACAGAGCTGTTATCACTGTCTTCTACATAAATCAGACCAGCCTAATCTAGATGCCTCTGGACTTAAAAAAGTAAAGCCCACTATTGGGCTAACTATGTCTACAAATAAGCTGGAAGGAATTTCTGATACAATAACGCTACTTGAGTTACCACAATTGACCAGTATGAGATGCAGAGGCTGAAATTAAAAATAACTCCAATGAGAAGGCAAATATTTTTTAATATAATTAATCACTGGAACAATTATCTAGTGCCTAGCTGTTTTCTCTTACTTTTTTTCCTAGATCAAAACTAGGTCTTTTCTAAATGTGTACTTGCTTGAACAGAAGAACGCCAAACTTGCTGGGGTAGGATTTTTGACCTTGATTTGCAAAAAGCCAGGCTACACCTACTCACTGTACGGCTACCAAAAGCAGCAAACATTAGACTCCTGGGTGCTTGAAGGGTAAACATAACTGAGCATGTTAGGTTGTGGTTCAATTGTCTGTTGCTATAGATGTATTTACAATACGAAGTATGCATAATGCCCTCTATACCCCAGCAGGCACACCTTCCTTGAGGCTGGCTTTTCCCATGCCCTCTGAGCAGCATTTTGGGGCACGACTGCAGCAGTCCATCGACAGCAAGTAAGAGCAAGTGCTCCGGAGCTGGCCACAGGCTGAGAAGCAGCGGATTGTACTGCTGCAGGACTTGTCACGTCTCTGCCTACAGCCTTGCGCTGCCACCACCTCCTCTGTGTGCAGCAGTGCCACCAACTCCCCAGCTGAAGTCACTCCAGCAAATGACCCACCATAACACAGGGAGAGGTAAGTACAGAGGAATGATGGATGGACTGTTAGATACTGATTTTTGTTCTGTGTCACAGTATGTGCGAGACTACATTGTTGTTTTGACAAAATCCAGACAGTAATGATGAACTAGAAGGCCTAGAAAATAATGCTGATTCATTACTTATAAGCAACGGTAAACAGGACTCTTAACTGAATTCCACAAAGAAGAACCTTCTTTAATACTTGGGTTTATGTTGTTGCCCATGTGTGGGGCAGGAAGGTAGTAAACATGCATGGTCAAAGTACAGCTGTGTGAGGAGAAACAGGATGAGAGAACTGAGCAGCACCAGCGAGCGCGCACACGCTGGCACACGCTACGCAGGTACAGCTGGAACCAGGAACAGCAAATACCAAATGAACAAGTCACCTTCTCACACGGCTGATGCTTTATTTTGTCTTATTCTTATCTTGCCCCTCTTGCTCCAAGCCTTATAGGCCCTACATGGAATTCGGATACATGTACTGCCAGTGTAGCACTGCAACCATCGTGACAACCAGAACCAACAGGCAGCAAAACTACTGCATTCAATGACACCGAAGCACCACAGGCTGGCTGTTATACAGGTGTTACCACACACGGTACAGACAGTGGTCACCTGCAGGCTGCTTTGCCTTTTCTTGTACAGCAGCAGCAGCTCTGGAGAACCCTTTTGCTGTACAGCACTTGGACTGCCAAGGCCAATGAGATTATGCTGGTAAAAAAACACACATAAATCCGTCTGTTCACCAGGCACCGCACAGGCTCCCCTGTGAATCTGAACGCTGTCAGCTTTCCTAGATAGGGTTTCCCAGATGAGTCTGAAACAGCAAGCTGTCTTCAGGAGACCAGTACATGTCATTGTATTACATTAGTTCCCAGGGATCTCTGAAAGGCCAGTGAATCTCTAACAAAAGGCCGGATAGTCCTTATTCCCCATGGGACTGGAAGACCTTCTACATATATTCCATGTCCAGTGCTACTGAAGACATATGCCAGGGGAACATCAGACTTCTGACCAGGATGATAATGATATCCCATCACTTCGAAAAAGAGCAGAGATCATGCCCTGCTGGCTGCTGCTGAGCTTGGGCACCTGAGCACAAAGCACAGGCCATGCTTGTGCAGCACACTAGAGTACGTGCCAGGAAGGTATGTGCTCCTCTATGGCAACCTTGCCAACACACAGGGCAAGCTAAAGCCTTTGCATTCTGCACAGTGCTGCTCAGTTTGTGAGCATATTGTGCAAGAAAGAGGATTTCTTCCTCAGAGACCTAAATGCAGTGCAGTGCTAGTCAGCCTCTTGGAAAAAACTGTCACAACAGAGAACCCTGCTCTCACCCATCAGAGGAAGATGACAAAATAGAGACAGCTGCTACACTGGAAATCACTAAACAAGCAAGTAATGTGACCCAAACTGAGACCACAGCTAGGGCATGAGCTACACTGCCTACATATACTGCTAGTGCCACTGCCCCAGGGAACTACACCAGAAGAGGCAGTCCCTATATCACAGCTTTGGTTTACAGTCTCTCATAACCAAGCAGATGCGACAGTTGCAAAAATCAAGGTCACAGAAGTTAGGAGAGAAATCGCAGTCCCAAAGACATTCAGTTGCTTATGTTAGCACTGTGGGTCATAAGCCTAGCAGAAGTGGGGCTTGTAACTGAAAATTTTGGGGATTACTTCTCCTTTTCCTCCAGAGACTTACTTCCGGCCTTGTTTGCGGCTGGTTTTGGGAAACTCCGCTCTCTGCGCAACTTGGGGCTCTCCCTCTTCACTACTCTCGCTCTCGTCCACCACCTGCTTTGGGCGACCCCTCTTATTCTTCCTGATTTTTTCAACTCCAACACTGGGGAGTTTCTTGGCAGACAAGGATCCCGTTTTCTTCTTTTTGCCCTGAGTCAAAGCATGTTTCTTCCGTCGTTTCCTCTGCTCTTCTTGTCTTTGGCGGTTTTTCATTAGCTTCTCAAAGCTCTTGGTGGTAGTTGTATTCACATCAAACCAGTCCTGAGGGGTTTAGAAGGCAACAGGTTGGTACTGGCAGTGGAAATATCAATACCAAGTCTATATAGGCTCATATTAGAGCTGCCCATGGGACAATAGTTTATTGAAATATTAGATCTGGAAAAGCAGCTAAGAAAGCTCTTTTCTTGGGAACCACATATGAGGTGTCACTCTGCCCCAGAGGAATCAGATTTGGTTTAGTAATTGACTAATAGCATGGGAAACGCTGAAGAGCAGCAGCTTGGGACCAGACATGTTACATGATACAGCACTTGTTCCCCAAACAAATGCACCAGAACAGCTGTATTTAGGCAGATCAAAGGCCAGTCTAGCCTCTTTCCAACAGTTAGCAAGGAAAAATCCAACAAGGCAAGTATCCAACATTTTCTTCCCAAAATACCCTCCCATCTTCACAGTTTGGGATTTGGGGACTTCCACTATGCCAGCCTTACCTCAGCATGCACAGAGTTGATGTGATACTTGACCCCGCTCTCTGAAATAAATTCCTTTTCACAAAGGAGACATTTGTATTTACCAGCCACAAAGTCTCCCTGGCACAAGAACAAAACAGAATAAGAAAAAAAAATCACCTGTTACTGCACAGAAGGCAGATGCACCTATATACATTATACTTGATCTTTAACAGCTATAACCCATCATTGAAAGTAGAATGTCTTATTCATTCCAGACTGAACATTGTAGGACAAAAGCACTGACATTACCAACAAATTATGCCCACAAAGGATAGGATTACCCTGCAAGATGTTGCAAGGTCTAAGGCTGTACCTGGAAAAAGCACTTTTGTAGCTGTGAATCTACAGGTAGGACTGCAAGTACAATAAAACGTACGACATGAAGATGTTCCCTCTTTGCCTCGAACTGTGTTTGCAACAGCAGACCCCCTAGTACACAGCGAAGCATGCAAATTGGGGGAAAAAGAATCAGATTAGAGGGTGGCAGAACAGCTTAAAAAGGAGATACCTAAGGACAGGGCAGCCAGTCTGTAAGTATAAAACAGGTTGAGTACAAAGATGCTACTAACCAAGGTACACGTGCCAAGGTGAGATTTGAGTCCTGAGACGCTCCCGTATACAGACTCACAACCCTGAAACAGGAGAGAAATGCGTGTGTCAGAAAAACTCTGGTATGGAAATTCTTCCTGTACAAGAACATTTCTCTGGGATGCTCTTTCCAAAGGCATAAGAGGGGTAGAGGAAATGAGATACCAAGTCCTACAAAACCAAAATGCTTGTAGCAAAGACGACATTTACAAGGCAGTTAAAATTTTAATAAATTATACATTTTCAGTTTCTGGGCACATGTGTAGACATTATAAAGAGATCCCTGCCACACAGACACATTCACTATTAAAAGCTTGAGTAATATGATAGTTTGCATTTTGCCTAAAGGGCAGCAAACAGATTAATTCAGAACAAAGCACAGTGGGAAGTATAAGACACTATAATCTCTCTTGCTTTGCTTGTGCCTCTGGTGGCACTGAGTGAAGTACAGCATCGGAAATCAACAGTCCCATTTACATTCTGCAAAAAAGGGCATCTCTAAGGGCCTACCCCATGCGGGTCTTTAAGTATGAGTCTCGGGATACGAGATCACACACCTGGAAATAACAGAACCCTGAAAGTTGGTGACAGAGTGCCAGAGGGAAGAGAACAAACAAACCAAAAAAAACACTCTTATCTCTGCTCCAATCCCAGACAAAAGCCACTGCTGACCCTTAGGTTTCCAGCAGCATAAGCCAGCCTAATAGCCAAAGAGCAAAGTAAGCAGATGCCTGCGTTCCTGCAGAGAGGTACCAATCGTTTCCACCAAAGGGCCCAGTTCTTCTCAGTGAATCTGACTGTTACAACATTGTAGGATTATAAGAAACTACATACGAGCATCCCTAGATCAGGATGACAGAGTGCCATGCATGAAGCTGTTTTGGGGGCCATTTTCAGCCTTCAAAATAAGACTTGAGTGTTGGGCCAAATAAAACAGTCCTTCGGCCCTCAGATTTTCCTCTCCTTCTCCCTTCTTCTATAATTAGGTTTGCTGCACCTGCTAGCTTTACTGCAGCAGGGGCCTGTCTTTTTTTTTTTTTTTTCCTCTCCACTGATAAGCCAAATCTTCACTCACACCAACTCCTGGCTGGATGTGAAGCTCTATCAATCGGACACCAAATTGCTAGCTCTGAAGTAGGCAGACACCTCGTCAGAGGGAGGCAGCAGTCCAAACAGAGTCTTGGTTATACTGAGCAACTATGCTGAGATGGAGCACAATTTATCTCCTGCAGACAGAGATAAACTGCAGTTTGAATGCTGTGGAAAGTTGTTGGCTCATGCAGGCCTGAAACCTGTTCCTTTTGAGGCTTTGGAAAGACTTAAGGCTTACCTCGTTTGGGCAGTGAACTCTTCTGTACATCTTTATCTCTGTTTTCCATTTGCACAGCACATCTTGACTAAAGGTAGGCAGTCCCGGACGAGTGTATTTCAGCTAAGACAAAGAGATGGAATCAAAAGGTAGAAGAAATGACAGCTACTCAGACTGTCAAGTACATATTTCCTTCTCTCTCAAGCTGTGAAACAGAAGTGCTATTTCTCCTTCTATTCTAACACCCAAACTCTCAATATATAACATTCTCCTGTCTCGCTGTCTACAAACATGACCGATTCTGAAAATTCCCTACAATCCTGGAATCCAAAACCTCCCATAATTTAGACTACAATTCCTCCAAACATATTCATCTCAAAGACATAAATCATCCTTTCCCTCTGGGTTTCCTTTACTGCCTATATGATGCTCCTGGATGCTCTGAAACTTGAAAAACTAGGAAATACTAGTGCTTTGGGGCAGTGATCTCTATGACTTTTGAGCAATATATGGCTTCTAACTACCATTACTGCTTATGCCCACCGAAAACGAAGTACTACAATAGTACTTCAAGGTGTTTAAAGTCTTTGTATCCTATCTTGCTAACATGGATAACCACGGCAATTAACAATTTTAGGCTAAGATGACAGATAGAGAAAAACCTGATGCTCTTCACAAGACATTCCTCCATATTGCTTTCTGTGGGTCATTACATCCTGGTAAAACTGAGTAGATGCCAGCGAAAGACTCTTCTGCTGTAGAGAAGACTCAAACTTTACATAGCATTCTAAGGCATTGCACCTTGCGATCATCTGGAATCAAGTCCCGCAGCACTTTCCTCTTGGGCCATTCTTTGGCCAGCTCTTCTCCGGCTAACTCGTGGAGATAGTAGATTGCCACCTTTGCGGATCTCCTCTGAACCCTGCCTGTGCTATCTGACTCCAGTTTATTTTCCTTTGAGCTCTCTGTTCTTCTCTCTTCATGGAAGAAAGCAACCTGCAAGGAAAAGCCAAAAAAGGTGAGTCTTTCTCACTAGTTCCTACCTGAGCTACTGTGAACAAATTCAGATTCCTGTCAGAAATACTGCCCCACCTGTCGATTACTGTCACAGATACAAGACAGAAGTGTATCTTACCAAAATCTGTTCAGACACAGTAGGAAGGTTTTAGCAGAGAGCTTCATGTGGCCATTGGCCTTGAAAGGATACCACATCTATCTCTGTAAAATCCTCAGAGAAATCAAGCATGGTTGCTTGATTTCCTATTCTGTCACAGAATTTAGTCTTTTAAAAGCAAAGGAAAGTGTAATAGGAAGCTCCCAAATTAGACATGGTAACATTTTTCTATGCAGCAGAAGTCAGGTTAGGGAAAGATTTATCGCTATAACAGTGATTTACTGTTACAAACTTCATCCTTATCACAGAACAGGCACAGCTGTTCTGTTCCTGTCAAAAGGAAAGGGACAAGCACTCCAGCAGTACTCTAAAGAAGCAGAAAATGCAGATATTTGCTACCTCTTAGTACCTCTTAGTCTCAAGTCAGAAATGATCTCAAGTATATGAAGGAGTAATTAGCTCCCACACCACCCTGGTAACTATGGCAATTTGCACTTACTGGCCCATGCTTAGATCGGAGGTGGTAGACAAGTCCTGCCTTTGATTTGTATGCCTTTCCACAGTGATGGCATTTCATAGCCATTTTCTCCAGCTCAGAGGCAGCCTTCCCACACTTTTTAACATGATATAGGTATCCCATTACGCTGGTGAAGCTGCCTGTGCAACCCTGTCAATGCAGAAGAAAAATCCATTGAGCAAATTCTCTTGAAATGATTAACAAACCACTGTGTATAGAATCAACAATTTGTTGACCAAAGCACTATTATTTTTCTGCCAGACAAGAGACAATTAGGTAACACACTTTTAAGTTTGTCTATTCAGGTAGAAAAAAAAATGGGAAAGATTTGGCTGAAGTTGGAAGAAATTATTTCCTACAATGCTTGACTGGTTGGACTCTCCTCGATCTCAGCAGTATTAGAGAAATTGTTAAATAAAATTTAAGATATCCCTAGGATATGGTTCATGTCTCCGTCCACAGAGCAGGACAACAAAACCTCCAATGCTTTCCTGTGTAGACTTGGTAGAAAATTTCCTAGCCCAGAAACCAGCAATGAACTTAAGCTTGGGCTTTGGAAAGGACAAAGCAAGCATACATTAGCAAGTTTTATATACATACATACAGACAGACAGACAGATAGATATATAGATAGGTGAAGACACTAATGTATCAAATACTGAAGGGTATTTTACCACAAACTGATTTTTCTAATTTCTGGTCAATTAGACAGTATTCTTCACCTATGTATGTCACTGCACCTTAAAATAATGGAAAGCACTTGGCACTCCATATCTTATTTAGAAGACTATTTCAGAATTGCATTCTTCAGGGTGGTTAAAGTGTTTCTGTTAATTTAACAACCTTAATATATTAATTAATAGTTTATAATACTGTCACATAGTAAAAGGATTATTCCTTACTTCTTCTTTGACATCCTCCATTGAATGTATTTATAAATGTAGATTGAACAAGGATATGACTTTACATATTTTGTCTAAATAAGCCATTAAAAATTGTAATCAAAAAGTAAAACTCTGTTTTAACCACCCTATAACCCTCCCTTTCAGGGTCAGAAGGAGGATGTGACAGACTCAAAGGCCGATGTTCTTCCTAATATAAGCAGGAGAATGTCACTCATCGAGTCATGTGTGAAAACTTCCAGTCAAGCTGGTGTTCACCAGACTCCCACTTTGCTTAGTGAAGAGGTTATCAGTCACTTCAATAATTATTTTTCTATTTTTCTCAGTGCTTCACACTTGCTTGGAGGAAATTCTCCTGGCTTCTTGCTGCTTTCCTGGTAACACAGTAGCCCTCTGAATTCCCAAGGGCCTACTTTGTTTTGTAAGCATAGTTACAGCTTTGAAACAAATCCAGCTTTTATTGGATCCAAAAGCATAGCCACAGGAAGTCTTACAGCACTCTATACTCGTGAGGTGCTTACCTCCCTTGCACACTTCAGTTTTCCCATAAGCTTCAAAACCTTCCGAAGGCGGTCTCGCTCACGCTGCTCATCTACTTCTCCTCCCTCCTTCACAAGTGGCTAAAGTAAGGCAAAGAGAAGAAACAGAAACAAAGGAGGCGTGGCAGTCTTTCTCATAGTGAGTTCACTATTTAGCACACCACACAAAAAAAGAAAGATTTTAAACTAATTAAATCTCTGAACTTAGGACTACAGAAATATATGCAATACAATGATCTCTGGCTATGTACCAAAATAACTGAACTGGCTTTTAAAGGGAGTACTCAAAGCCACTCTACAATTGGCAACTTTAACATTCATATAACTATCTACAAAGCCTTGAAAGAAATAATCTCAAACTATAGCTCCTGGGTGCATGTTTGTATCATAACTTTTCCCCACAAGTGCTTTTGGGAAGTGTCGACTCATTTTTGTCACATAGTTTTTAACATTTACTGGTCCTAGCATTTCAACTTAGCCTAACTAAAGCCAAGAAGCTAAGCTGGATCACTGCCAGTGAGAATTATTAATGTATGCCAAACTACAGCACAAGATCTTTTCTATCTCTAATAGATATTGAATATTATTTCCTATATTATCTTATATTAAATATTACACCTGAACTGACTAAGAAAATTGAAATTGTACTACAGACCTACTCCTCAGGACCAGAAGGACCACAGCACTAGGTACTATGTTAAATAACAAAAATAACAGTAGTGGTTAGGTTACCGTAACCTCTGAACAACCTTTCCAAAAGTTTTAGTTCTTGATAACTAGAATGTGAGCACAGTCTTCTCTGTAGTAATAGCGAAGCATAAAGAATTAAAAACTGGTCTGCTCTGGGTGTAGAAAAATTCTACTTTCTGACAAAGAATGAGAAGTCATTCATATTCTAATATATTTTTTCTCTGATATTTTTATGCCCTTTTGTGTGATATATTACTAGTTTAAAAGAAATTCAAGCCCTCTTAAAGGTAGCACATCTACCATCTTGAATAATGGTTACCACTTTTCCAAGTGTCTACTCTTGCACATAAAATAATAGCCAAGACTCAAACAGCCACAATATTTGAAGAAGCACACGATACTCGGTGCCTGTGCACATCAGGAAAAAAATAAGGACTGTCTTGCCTCTAAAACTTCTGGATGCACAGAAGTTGTCTTACCTGATTGTTATGGTCTGCCATGACATGGTATTTCATTCCTCCCAAAGACTTTAGCTGCTTCCCACAGTGATGACAAGTGAACATTTCCTACAAACAAGGACATGGGATACACGACTGCAAAACAACAAAAGCACCAACAGACTCTTTGGGTGAACATAATCAGAGAGCAGAACATCTTATGTGGGCCTAATAACTGCCTCTTAATAACAGAACAGAGTCCATGGAGCTAGAACTTTAGGGGAAGAAGGAAATGTCTACATCTTTGTTCATTATCCAAAGCCTGAAGCAAGAAACTCCAACTGCAGCCCCTTAAATAGGCTGTTGTTTAGATAGATGATGAAGATAAAACTGTTTTTAACTGCACTGTGAAACAATAGGCAGGCTCTTCTATTGCTAAAGAAAAGATTAAAGAAAACAGCGATCATCTTTCTTTATCTTACCTGCCTGCAATTTGCCATATGTTTCTTCAGTCCTTCTACAGTCTTTCTCACCACAGCCCTGCATGTTGGACAAGTAGCTCGGCCTTTGTCTCGAATTTCCAAAGACCACTGCTCTTCCACACTACCTGTTAAAAAAGGAAGTTTGGAACGGAACTGCAAGCACAAAATCTTATTTTTCTTCTTCAACATGCCCAATGAATTCTAAAAGAAAACTGGTCATGTGCTACTAACCTCTTGTCCAGTAACATTTCAACAATTTTATTTGGTTTGCGGTTTACATTTCATATGACAAGCCTCAAATCACTCTTTTGTGGAAACTATTTGACTAAAACCTCCGGTTACTACCTTCCCTTTTGAGGAGAGCTCTACCATACATTCAGTAGAGATTCTTCCTTTGTTCATTTCCATTACACAACAACTGTAGCACGCACGATAAACTTTTCTTTTGGCAAAGAGGCCTTTTGTGAAAGCCACAGATGTGACAGTTTCAAGACAAAGTCCACAATTCAATTCTACTAACCAAATCTTTAAAATTTCACTAGTGTTAAATAGAGGTTTTGGCACTGCAGGTGAACAGAACTGTACCATCAGGCCAAATCACTCAAGAGATGGGGAGAAGTAACTTGTCAGGCATGGTTTCCATTTCCTGGCTCCTTTTTGTTTTGGCCACAAGGATTATAAATTCTTAAAACTCTTTTTCAGGAAGAAGTGGCTTTACAGCCAGCTGCTTGAATTCTTATCATTATGATATCTAAAAGCTTTTCTCCTTGCCAGGTATAAACAAGCAAGGGTTGCCCCTCTTGAGACGGCTGAATTGAACAGCACTTGGGAGAATGCTTGGGTAGTAGTGACTGCTGTGAATTATGCATATCAAGTCATGCCACTTGCAGATTCAAGGCTGATATTATATTTTCCAGGAGTGACTGTTTGAGTCTATGGCTACCAGGTTATCAGAAGAGTTGTTCTGGCAGCAGCGTCTACATAGTTCTTTTTGGAAACACATTCCATGTTCTGCTGAGTAAAGAAGCATATATTTTTAAGAGCTTTAGACTGAAACTATTTCAATAGGCTTTTGCTCCATTCAAATGTGATCTCCCCTGGCCCCATTACTGCAGTGATTTTAAGACAAAACCAGGTGGAACTATCCTGTTAGGCAGAAATATTTTCTGCAATAATGACAGAGTGTCCAAAGGACAGTACCCATTTCTTCCCTATTAACAGTAAAGTGAGCAACAAAAATGGAAACATGGAGACGCAGCCATCAATCAGACTCAACTCTAAGAACTGCATTTATCTCTTATCTGCTTTATAAACAATTCTGAACAACTGCTCCATCTTACCCGTGCTATAAGTTTGTGGTTCTTTCTGAACAGAGTGAACTTTTCTTCTGGACTTTTGTTGTGCTCCTGCTTGCTGTTTTCTTCCTGCTGTAACACAAACAATAGAGATCATGAGAGTTAATTCTGTGAGCCTTTTACAAAAGTGAAGAGCTTGCCTAGGAGACCCCTATTCAATCCATCTCAAAGGGGCCATCAGCAAGGAGCCACTTCCTTAGAATTCTTTTTAGTAATTTTAAAAAAATACATTCCCTCGTCTCTTTCAAAACTGATAATTATATTTAATGAAGAAGAGATTATAGTCAGAATTAATTTGCCACCTGCTAGGTATTATTAAAATGTATGTTTCATCCATAAACTTGCACTTTCCAGCAAAGTCTAATCTGCAGATTATTTCCAATCTGACAGGCCCAAAACACCGGATCAAAGGCAATTTTAGGATCCAAGAGATAATTTTTTCCCCCCATAAAAATCCACCCAGATTTGCCCGAAGTGTAAGACATAGAAAAATATTAAAAGAACATAAAATTAAGGTATAATAATTACAAAAGACCACATTAAAATGCTAAATTCTTGGGTTTAATTCTATGAGAATTTTAACTCTTATTCCAAGATATTATTCCACTTCCTTTAATGAAGCTGCACAAGGTATGGCATCAAAGTACCACTAGTAACACTTGCCAAACAGATTTTGCCTTGACGCCACTGAAGACTGGCTTTATTATACACTAGGAGCTAGGATGCTGTTAATTATTTCTCTATCTTTCCCAGTAATTCACATTAACAGTTTCCCAAACAAGCCCCTGCTACAGCATCTCCCAATTACCTATTTTTAGAGAAAAATCTATTCAGCCAACAGTAGGCATTAGTCCCATCCAGGTGTTTGTAATCAGCATGATAAACAACACTGAGGATGGGAACTCTTCACATTGAAAAAAACAACACCATTCACTGTACAGCTAAGCCAGTCTAACAGCCAATTGACAATAAAATGGACAGTCCCATTCCTGCCCCCCGCCCCCCCCCCTTTTTTTTTTTTTTTTTAAGACTAAACAACTGTAACTCTTTCAATCTATTCTCAGGAGTTATGCTTCTTGCTCTCCTCTACATTCTCTTTAGTTGGCCTACATATTTCCTGAACTGCACTGTCCAGTGCTGAAAACTACTCCAAGCAAGGCCCTACAGTAGAGCAGAATTACTTCACACTTCTTGTGGTCTACGTTCCTTTTCTGTATCTCAATAAAATGTCTTTTTCAAAAAACATGACAATGTTTGCCTCTATTCAGCTTGCCATCATAAGACCCTAATCGTTTTCAGAAGAACTGATACCTAGCAAGCTGTTCCTTCTTTTGAATATTTAACTACAGCATCTTTCATTTTCCACTCTGTATTTCAACCTGTCTTTTAGACCGTTTGTGTAATGTGAAGACTAGTTGAGTGTGATTTGTTCTTACCAAACTCCCATTACTGTCACCATGTCCTCATTAGCCTCCAGAGGCTTACAAGTAATTTGCATGATTATTTTTTCAAATATTTTGGGGGAAACTGAAATGAATGTCTAGTCTATATTTCCAATGCACTCCTTTTCTTTTTCCTCTGTTGAAAAATAGGATTGTACTTCAAAAGAGACTAAAATTAGAACAATCACCTGCTACTGCAAAACAGAAGATAGGCCACAGTTCCATACAGTAAGACTCACAGAATCAGAAATGGAGGTCAGGAAATGGCAGAGGACAACATTTGTGCAGAAAGGGAGTCAAAAGTACCCGGAGGCTTGTAACTAGAAATTACATGTTATCTGTATTACCAGAAATCTTTTGTTTCTTCTTGGGGGAGTCTTTAAGATCTTCATCTTCCTCAGATTTCCTCTTGCCTTTCAACACTACTTCACCTGTTAACAAGAAAGAATGGAAATACTTAGTCTGGACAACAGCTTTGTGTCTGTCTGCTGTCTCAGTTTCTCTTCACATCAGTAATTCCGAAGGAAAAAAAAATAGTTTAAGTTGCTTTCTGTGTATCATCTAGACACCAGTGAGAAGGACAACCTTCTGAGTCAGTAACTCTGAGCCATTCCATATTCCTTAGAGGAAAAAACCCATAGCCTGCAATTTCCTGATATAGAAGAAACAGTATCTACCATAGCATGGCTTGGGAAAACAGTAATACTCAGGACAAGGAGGGAACACAGAACAAGATGATGAAGAAAGAGCAATAGGAAAGATGGATGTTTTAGCTCTCAGCCACATGAAAAGTTTGGAAAACAGCTCCTAGTTTGGAAAATTTGAAGGTCCCTGCTTTACTACAGCAATGTAAGAGCCAATCTACAGTACCCAAACCACTGTAAATCAGAAAGTGGTGACAAAAAACAATTGTCCTGATGACTGCAATCCGGAATACTGCTGGAGGTCCACTTTTGTACATTTTTGGTGTTGCCTTGTTTATTCCTAAAGCTGTAAACGGATTTTCCTGAAAAAACGGGTAAAACCCTTAGACATACTTTTCCTATAGATAAAGCTGAGTTCAGTCACCAAATCGGTAATTTTAATAGCCAAATCACTCATAACACTATGCAGGTTATGCAGACCTGCTCTCACCAGGCAGAGAATTTTACCTAAGTTTCTGCAGTGGAAGAAGTTTCTCTTTCTCTTTCCTAATACGCAAACTGTTACCAAGTTTGGGATTTGCAGCTGAACTTTAGCAAGTCTTTTGAAAATCATACAATCTTTCATAAAAGAATCACCTAGAGAAAAACAGTTTTACACAGAGTCAAGAGTGATGAGTACCTTTTATTCCTGGAGTTTTGTTAATGTTCTTTTTCACTCCTCTCATTTCCAAACAATAAGAAGGCTTGCAAATTATCTGCTTGCTTCCTGACTCTGCACTTTCGTTAACTCGACTCTTAGATGAGGCAGAAGAAACATTGCTGACTGTCTCATCATCGTTATTGTTCAGTCCTGGGACAGTAGTTTCCAGCTCCTCCAATTGCTTAGATCTGAAAAACATCAACTTGAAATCATATATATGTGTATGCATGTATGCACACAAACAAAACCACAATGACTTCACAGACATCCCTCCCATCTTCCCAAGCACTGCTAAAAATTAGTTGCACAGTTCACTGAATTTCCTGAGGTTTGTGAACTGAGATACGCCAGCAACATAAAACATCCTAAACATTATTTTTCCAAACATCTCTTAGTGATTGGCATTAGAAAGCTCCTCAAAAGCAGAAGGGGAAAAAAAAAAAAAAAAAAAAAAAAAAAGAAGATACTGCCTTGGCCCTTCTAGCTGGGCCACTCAGCCCCAACTTAAAAGGTCAAACACAGCTTTCTCATCTTTTTCCTTGCCCTCGGTCAAACTTGACAAGAAACATACACGTACTTTTTGTTTTCCAGAGATCTCTTGACCTTGTGTCGTCGGTGATGCTCAGGCCTGGTATCCTAACAAAGCAGAACAATCCACATCAGCAGCCCATCGTTCCTTTTTTTTTTTTTTTTTTCTTCTTGCATGTTTCATTTTTCAGTTCAACACAATAAACTGTACTTTGAAGATCTGTGCACTATTTCTTTGAAAGGGAAACCACTGTCTTCTGACATAAGGAAATGTTTACCTCTTTCAACTTTATTTGAATTAGAACAGGAATCAAAACAGAGAGAAGGTCCTCCCCAGTCCCCTCCCCATATGAAATTCAATCTCCCCTTGCACTGAAGCATGATGTCTCCAACTTACTCAGCGGTACCTGCTTTCTGCCTAGACTTTAGCACATGGTGAAAATATTAGGATTCTAACCTACTAGCTTTTCCATAGTACTTGTTTTTTTCTTAATGAAATCTGTCTTGCTTTATCCATGTCAAGAATGCTGCCTCTAGCCTCTTCTCAATTTTCTTTTCATGTTTTATCGCAATTACCTTGCCATACTCCATCAGTTGCCTGGATGCTTACTTTATCCACATCTTAAAATCTTTCTTCTTATTTAATAAAGGATTTTTGTCATTTATTTCTTACTACTACTTATGTTCTTATTAAGACACACAATGTAACAGATACCATTGGTGATCCTAAATCAATATAGAACCTATTTGTTGTGATTCAATCTCATGCTTAACTGTGAAACTTGGAAAAGAGATTTTCGTTATAACAATTAGAAAACAAAATAAATGCACAGTAAAAGTATGACATACAAAAACCGTGAGCTGAAAAGGAAGATAAAATCGTCACATATAAGAACTACCTAAGGGACTGAAAATAAGGAATATGCTTAAGTGATCTATCTTATTTATATAGAAATGTAATGTTTTGACTGGATCCATGTGATAAAGTGTTTTAATTATTAGAAGTAAATGCTATAAAGTATCTGAGGAAAACAGTGAATAAAAAATGTGACAGAATATAAGGAAGTCATAAAAAACACTTGTCAGAAGGAGATGCTGAAAAAATTAGCTTTTTTAATAAGATCAGAAACTAGGTGCTTCGAGACAGGTGAAATTCACTACTAAAAATACATGGAAACGCGTACTAGAAAGATTAATCTCAATCTGTTTCATATGCTGCTTCTGCCTTCCAACTGATCTACAGGAACATAAACAATCTAAAAAGTTATGGCTATCACTGTGAGCAGTTGTAATAAATCCCTCCTTATATTGTGGCCAAAAAAACAAAAACAAAAAGGCAAGAAAAAGAAAAGGCAGAAAAAAAAGCAAACATAAAGAACAGTAAAGTTAGTTCTACTATGTGGGCAGGCATAGAGGTACACATACACGAGTGCACAAGTACAGTCTTGCTGCAAGCTAGTAGGTCACTCTCCCCAGAAGCACAACAGCGAGAGGCTCCCAGCCCTGGTACATACCAGGAGAGATTCAGAAAGGAGCACTGCAACTCCAGGACTTTTGGAGCTGCGCCAGGGACGGTCAGGCCCTGCTGGGGCCTCCACACTGGCACCTCTGCTCAGGAGAGCCCAGGGAAGCAGCTGGAGAGGAGTTAACAACTGCTTCAGCAATGCTTAGACATCCATTTCCTGGCTTGGTTGGGAGAAAAGTCAATTTGCATTTCTTTGGCCTGACTTACACACCAAGAGTAGTGCTAACATCAGTGTCTAGGAAGCCTGGAAGAAGCACAGAGTGGTGAGAAGATTAGGAGGTTCGTGATGCTGTGAGAAGGAAAAAAAAAAAAAAAAAAAAAAAAAGATGTGCATAGTCTACCTTTATCAGCTGGCCTAATTCCTCACTGGAGGAAAATGGGCTATTGACAAACATGGCACGTGTCTTAAGATTTTAAAAAAATTGGAAGATTTTGCATAAAACTTGAGAACTAGGATGAAGGATTTAAGGGATGGATAATAAGATGATAACGTGCAACAAAAAGAAGGAAAGTTGAGTAATCTGCTTTGCCTTGTTTTGGAGAAGCCGATTGCAACTGGGAAGAAGATGAAGGACCCATGGGAAGAAGATGAAGGACCCAATGAAAGGTGGGACCTTGTAAAGGGTTAACCGAGCAGCGACTAGGAGTTAACCTCCCCATCTGCTTCTGCTGAAAACCAGGTGAGGATGATTAAGATAAGAATAAGCAAGAATTGTGAAACGAACATTCCAAGCTTGCAAAACAAGAGAACTGTGAGAGAGGAACCAACTGTGAATGCCACAAGACACAATAGGCAGATAAGGAAATTAAGACTGTCTATATAAACGCTGGTCACTGTCCAGAGGAGTGTGGATCTCTGGCCAACTGTAAAAGGTCTGCCGCCGGCCAATAAAAGCTTTTTAACCCACCAGGTTGAGTGTGCGGGTGATACGGACTAACAAAGGGAACTCCTGGAGGAGTCGACGTTTAAAGCCTGGGGTGGGTTTGGTTTATACAGTGTGTTTCCCGCTGAGAAGTCACATAAGCTGTTAGACATGCTGGGGCAAAACCCACGCGAGAAGCCGTTGCTCGGGTGCGGCGGGAGAGTGGCCTCCTCGCGCTCCGCACGAGCTCCCGTCCGCAAAGGAGGTGTCTGAGCGCGGGACAACAGCGCAACGGGGGCCGGGGGAGAATGGGGACGGGCAGGGGCACCGGGCGGATCCCGAGAGCTCCCCACAGCTCTGCCCGCGGCCACCAGCTAAACCCGGTCCCGAGCGCGGCGCCTCCCGCGTTCACAAAGGGGCCCCGCTCGGGTACGCGGTCCAAGCGGCGGTAACGGGCGCCTGGCTCCCCGCGCCCTCCTCAGCCCGCGAGGCCCCTCGTGGCGAGGCGCAGGTTCCGCCGCGACGACCTGGGTGGCTTCCAGCGCCCGCGAGTGCCCACCGGGCCACGAGTGCTTACCGGGCCGCTGTCGCCCCGCATGCTGCCGCCGCCACGTCAACGCGCGCGGCGGAAAGGCCCGGCGCTTCCGGGCGCCTCCTCGCGGCGGCCCAAGCGCGGCGGGGCGCCGCTGCCGCCGCCCGGCTCCTGGCGCGCCGCGCCGGGCGAGGATGTGGGGCAGCTCGCGCGGCGCCCCCAGCCGGCGGCGCGGCGAGGCCCCGGCCGCGCGCGCCATGGCCCCCCGGCGCGGCAAGCCGCGCGCGCCCCGGAAGGAGAAGCTGAGGCAAGATGGCGGCGGCACCGGTGTGCGTGCTGGTGCTGGGTATGGCGGGCTCCGGGAAAACCGCCCTGGTGCAGGTGAGGGCTGGGCCGTGCTGGGGCGCCCCTCGCGCTGCCCCCGCGCGGCCCGACGCCCCTCGTGTTCCCGCAGCGGCTCGCGGCGCAGCTGCAGGCGCAGCGCTGCCCGCCCTACGTGATCAACCTGGACCCGGCCGTGCGCGACCTGCCCTTCGCCGCCAACATCGGTAAGGCTGAGTGCGGCCGCGCACAGCGGCTCCGCCCGTCCAGGGCGGCCTGTGGCGCCCGGGCTTCGGGCGGGCTTCGGGCGGGCAGGTGCGTGAGCTTCCGGCCTCCGCGGCCCAAGCCCCGGCGTGGTTCCCCTGGTAGCGGCGGCGCTGGCGGTACGGGAGCAGCGGAGCCGACGTCGAAGGAAGCGCTGGGGAAGGGGCTCAGCGTGGGCCCGTGGCAGAGCGCCCCGTGCGCTGGCAGCGGCGGGGGAGGCAGCGCCAGGCGCTGCCGCGGGAGCTGCCGTGGCTTGGCGGCAGTGGCGCCCGTGGAGCAGGTGCCCTGTGTTTGTGTGTTCTCTGTGCGATGCATGTGTTGGTGCTGGGTTTGTTGTTGAGGAAAAGGGAAAAGTGCTGGACAAGGAAAAGCATTTTCTTATTAGGGAGTTGATAAAGACAGGTATTTTTAAAGTTATGTCTTTAAGTTATTCACACTTTTCTCTCCAGATATCCGGGACACTGTGAAGTACAAAGAAGTTATGAAACAGTATCCTTTTTTTTTTTTTTAATTACAATCTATGAACCTTCTGAATGTGTAATAAAATAAATTGTCCATCCCTTCTGCACTATAGAATGAAGAGAAGGGCGTGCAATGGCACAGGAAGACTGCTGGTGAATTAGAGCTGGTTCTGGTGCAGTAAATAAAGTATTTTAATAAAATATACTCTCCTTTGTTGAACTTTGAGATCCATATGCGTGCAAAGCATTTTACGTCTTCGTCTTTAGGCTTTATCTTTGATTAGCTGAGTGTCTTTACAAAGCTCATGCCTGTTCTTTCTGTTTAAATTTGCCTAAAAACTATTTTGTTCTGGAAATTCCTTGATTATGTTTTGAAATACGTAATCTTACAAGTTTCAGTGTATTCAGGACATTACCTTACCAAAAAAATTATAAAAGCATAGCAAGTATATCCAAATTTGACAAAGATTGCTTTGATATTTCTCTCCTATTGTTTTCCTGAATGATAATGCTTGGATGATGATCAAGGAAAGGCCTGGTGTATCCCCCTTTTTTTTTTTTTTTTTTCTTTTGTTATGTTATTGCATCACTTAGGAAACTTAATTATGACATTTAGTGACAGTAACATTTTATTTTGCTGCATTGTAAATAACTAACTATTATCAGATTTGAAAAGGAAGTGCTGTGAGGTCTGCTTTCCTAAAAAAGTATTCAGGTACGGTCTGGGCCCAAATGGTGGGATAGTGACCTCTCTCAACCTTTTTGCTACAAGATTTGATCAGGTACGTGTTTGTTTCCATGTGATGCTGTGCTACAGGTTTGTGGGAAACTAATTTATTTCTTGATTTGTACATTCAGAGAGGTTTTTTTTTTTTTTTCTTAGCCATCAATTTTTTTTTGTCTCTGTTCTCCCTCCTGAACAGTGTTTCCTGCAGAGTAGCCGAATTCTTGTTTAAGGGAGATGGCAGTTTTCCATCTTTTTTTTTGTTGTTTGTTTGTTTGTTTTGGGGGGTGTGTGTGAAACTTGGAAGCTGTATGTACATTGACACTTTAGTCTTTTTACATAACTGTTCTGTTGCACTATAAGATTACGGTCATCTTTTAGGTGAATGCTCTGATTCTGGAGTCAAGAAGGTCACTTCTGGGGATCAGTCAGTTATCCAGTATCCCTTGAAAAAACGTTCTCTAGAATCATATTGCCCCCAGTGCTGGAAGCCTTACACAAGACATTGAAATAATTGTACAATCCCTTAGTAAAATGGTAGGGAACAATTGCTTTTACTAATCAGCTTCTTTATCCAGGTAGTAGAGTATGGGCCAAATTAAGGTTATTCTGGCATATGAAGTGTCTAAGCGCTTTCCATTTTCCTTAGTAGGGCATTTCCACACAGTGAGAAGCTTAAGAGCTTTGGTTTGCACATGTATCTGTATGTTTATGCTGATATGCTTTCTATGTACAGAACAATTCTAAAAAATTATTGTTTGGAGCCTAAATGCAAGATACACTGCTTCATTTTCTTTTCAATCAGGTCATGAAGTTTATTGAAAAAAGACAAAATGCATCCAAGTGAGTATACTCTATGAAATATTACTGTTCTGGAATCACTGTGGAAAAAACATGTTGAGATCTAGGGAAAAAAAAAGGTTTTGCATGGTTTCCAGTTATTTTATAAAAAAATACAGTTTAAATTTTAACTCAAAAAGTACATAGTATTAGAAAAGATAAAATAGCTGCTAGTGCCAATCCTGCCTTTTTTTTTTGTCTTGCATTTAACCTATATTTTCCTCATTCACTGTTCAAATATGGAACAAGTAATTCTTATCCTGAGGAGTTTATAATACTAGATATCCATCAATTTGATGCTTTTGACTTTAATGGTATCTGAAGAGACTAATGAGTGTGTCATAGTTGCAGAGTGTACCCAGGAAATTCTCAGGCCTGTCCTTATATCTGTTGCTGTTTGAGAGAAATTTACCTAATTTTTAACAAGTTGATCACGGGATCTGTCTTTCTCAAGTCTCTGGTAATCTGGTTACACGCTTTGTACTTGACTATTTTTCCTTTTTTTTTGTTTTGTTTTGTTTTGAGTGTTGTCTTAACAGGTATGTTATTATTGATACACCGGGGCAAATAGAAGTATTCACCTGGTCAGCATCAGGAACTATAATAACTGAGGCACTGGTAAGGATATTCTACAGAATTTAACAGCAAGACTGTGTGAAGAAAGTGGTGGTTGAATAGCTTCTACTTTTAGCTAAAATAATCTCTTGCTGTGTGTTTCCAGGCTTCCTCTTTTCCATCAGTTGTTGTTTATGTGATGGATACCTCTCGCAGCACTAACCCTATCACATTTATGTCCAACATGCTGTATGCCTGCAGGTAGGAATTACTGAAAATCCATTTTTGATTGCTGTGTCTATCATAACTATTTTGGAGGAGAATATCTGTTTGGATTTCATCTGAGGGACTTTTCAGATGAGGACAATCTATCTCTGTCAATTCCTTGGAGAATGATTGAGAGGAAGGAGTGAAAAGACTGTTTTAGTTCAAGGGAAGGATGTGACCAGACTTTTACAGTGTCTATATCCTGTCTGTTTTCTGGCTCGAATGATGGATTTCTATTATTCAATTTAAAATGGGGCACTTGAATTATTAACTCTGTGAATTACAATGTTTAATTGTAATTTTAATTGTAATGTTTAATTGTTTCAGTTGTTGACTTTGTTAAAGTTTTCTTTTTTTGCTGTCTTTGAGAAATGATGATACTAACTTAGGTTTCTAACAATAGAAGGGTAACATTTTAAATTTCTGTTTATAATCTTTTTATTTACCAACTCTACAGACCCACAAAGTCTCCAAAGAGATTTAAGATGGTATGCACAGGTGTATAGTATTGTGTTGTCCCTTCACACCTAACAAAGTATATACAAGTGGGGACACCTCCTAACAAATGAAAACAAATCATGCGAATAGTGGAGTGTTGGAAATCTGGTGCAAGAAATCTGGTTGAAAATCTGGTGCTTTGTTCAGTAGTTCACTGATCAATCCAAAAATGATAGGTTAAAACCTTAAAAATAACATGAAAATGCAGAAAAAAAGGCAAAAAGTTTCTTCTGAAATTAATGGAAAGTACTAGTCAAACTCAACCATGCCTGTAGAAGGAAATGTTATGTCTTACAGATGTGTGCTGATATTTTGTGGGAGGTATGGGGAAGGAATTCTGGTCAACTTTAGTAAGCAGAATCTGGATTAAAATTGCATTCTAATTCATTCAAAGAAAAGTGTTTTCTTTAGAAAGTCACAAATATATCTGCCTTATGTGTACTTTTCTAATGAGATAGAAATCAGATTTTTTTTAAAGGCTTCTCTTCTCCTTCCAGTATCCTGTACAAAACAAAGCTACCTTTTATTGTTGTCATGAACAAGGTAGGTTGAACCTATGGCTTCTGTGTCTCAGCAGAGCGTTACTCTGTTTATATTGTTTTGCAGTACTGTCTTCCATTAATCAGATTTTCTTGAAGAGAGGATGTGAAGGACCTAGAGGTGAAACACTTGAGAGTGAATATCCATGTCACAGATGTAGTTCTTCCATGCTTTGAAGCTAGCCTTCTGTGACTAGATGGCAGTGTGTGCTGGTCCTGTTCTCCTCTTGTTCTTTTACATGTAGAACATTGGGACCTTGTCCAAAGGAACCCCCCACTGCTTCACCATTCCTTTGATTGATGGCTATGTTTTTCGTATATGCTGTTTTTTAAATGCTGTATCCATGGATGAGTATCCCTTCCTAAAACCTTAATCCTATCCTGTAAGCAAACACAAATCTCCTAACATAAGGTTAGGTTAATTACTGAAATTGTTCTTACAGTTACCTGCTTCCTTGGAACAATTGTCTTAATCATTGTTACAGACAAAATGCAGTAAAAGGTATTTGGTTCTGATCAGTGGCCCTTAGTGTGTCATTGTCTTCGAGTAATCAGTTCCTTATTAGCTTAGGGATACACCTCCATTTTTGTAAAGGCATGCATCTATAGCCTTAAAGAAATGCTTTTGGCCTGGAAAGACGAATTTGGATTTGAAGAGGAATAAAATTAATAGAATATGTAGAGTTGATGTAATTTTATTTACAGAATTGAATCAAGCTAACTGTAAATGGTTAGGATTAGGCCTCTTGAAAACTGTTTTCAGTGCACTCACAAAGCTCTTCAGTAAAACTAGGCAGTACTTACTTATTTTTCTCCTTACTGGGTCTGAAAAACTAAATGTATGAGAGTTTTAGACCCCCAAATTATGGTGCCTTCTTACCAGTTTCCATCCATGGTCTTCTATGAGATTATAATGCAATTATATAATGCATTAGATTATCATTTCCTTAGACCAGAGCATAGCTCACTATATAAAGTTGCTGTATGCTGTTTCCCTATGTGGGCAGTGTCGGTAATTCATGTTTGAATAGTAATTTTTTTTTTGTCATTAATTAAAAAGGCAAACAAGAAATGGTGGTATCTTCTTTGCAGACTATTTTTTTTTTTTGGCCCCAACAGCTTTGGGACCAAAACTGTTTTATAGAGTATACAACTAGTGGATGCCCAGTTCTGGTGAAATCAAAGACATTTTTGTAGCCAGACTTTCAGTTGTTTTCCTTAAAGACACCTTCTTTAAACTGGGATAGTGGGTTTTTTGCTTGTTTAGCGCTTCTGTAGTTGATTTGGTAAAACCAAATGTGCAAACCTTCAGAGCAGGGTTGAACATTTTCTAAAGATAAGTATTTTGAAAGTAAGTTTAAAATGGAAACTGTATATTGGACTTAAGTTATTAAGTGAGCAAAGAGTTTGTCATTTTTGCCTCTGAAAAAGCTCTCTGCTACTTTCAGACCGACATAATTGATCACAGTTTTGCAGTAGAATGGATGCAGGACTTTGAAACGTTTCAGGATGCCCTGAATCAAGAAACGTCTTATGTCAGTAATCTGACTCGTTCTATGAGTTTAGTGTTGGATGAGTTTTACAGTTCACTCAAGGTAATAATCTTCCTTTTTTTACTACCTCTCTTAAAATCATGGAAAAGCTCTTATGAACATGCCTCAGTTTTGGCATGTGTGTGTTTTTTTTGTTTTTGTTTGTTTGTTTTGTTTTTTTTTTTTTTTTGTAGGTGGTTGGTGTTTCTGCAGTGCTTGGCACAGGACTGGAAGAGTTTTTTGTACAGCTTTCTAAAGCTGTAGATGAGTATGAGAGGTAAGGTAGTACTTTGGTCCCTGAAGCAGTGAGTATTTGCTTAAATTACTGATTCTCAATCATTTGATGAGTAATTAAATGATTATTCATTTGATTTGAAGAATTGGTCACTTTCCACAGCCAGAGTCATCTAGGGTGTTTAATAAATTAAGATAAAAGAGTCAGCATAAAAATAACCAGTTAAACCAGTTTAAACAAACTATTCAGTAGTGAATGTTTGAGTTAACTAGTAACATATATATATAAAAAAAAAGCCATCTGTGTCAGTTAAGCAAAGAAAACAAATCTGAAGTCAGTTTTGTCCTCTGATTCCGTAGTCTAATCAAGCTTTGAATTGTCTCCAGAAAACAAACAGATCAATTTGGTAGACTGAATAGGTGTGCAACTTGAAGAATTCTTTGAGAATTTGCTACTTCCTGGATTCCTCCTCATGGGATACTGCACATATATGAAACCAATGGAAAGCAAAATCAGTAATTTGTATTACAGAGAAGTCACCAAAGCATGCTACGGATTATTATCGGATACTTTGCCCACACCATGATTACCTAATTAACAAAGGGGTATCTGTATCTCCTTATTCAATAAATAAAAATTTCATAAGTACTAGAGTGGTATAATACAGTGAAAATCTGTGTAAGATTTTCCTTCATGAGATCCAAATAAATTGTTTCTAGAGGTCTAGTACTACTAGAGAAAAATCTGTCTCTGATCAGAGGAGACTGCTATATCTGCTATTTTATTATGGTAGCGAAATGGTTACCTCTATCTGTCTGGTTTAATTTCTTATCCAGCAAGACTGTACAAGAAGGATTTGCCGTTTTAATTAAGTATTTTTACTTATCTTGCATCCTTCAATTTCAAAAGCCAAATTTGGGTAAAAGTGCCTTAAGACTTCTTGAAACCTCTCTCAAGTATGAGAGCCTAAAAGAACTTTTTGGTTTGGGATTAACCTGGGCACCTCTTCTTGCAGTCAAAATTTTCATGTGGCACTTTAAAGGCAAGTCTCTAGGAAAGCCACTACTTAATATTAAGAATCTATTAGAGTGAATACATTGTGTGTATTTATCTTTACAGGGAATATCGTCCCGAATATGAGCGTCTGAGGAAAACACTGGTAATTATTGCTACTATTGTATGTCCAGACAGTGTATGTATTTAATCTGTAGAGGTTTCTTCCAAACTCAACCATTCCGTGATTGTATCCTGGGATCACTTTCACGCGTACAGCTGCCTCTGTGGGTATTGTTGGGTGGAGGGGTCTAACATTTCATTAATCATGTTCAGTATGAAAAACTCTGTCCTGAAGCTCCTCCTCTATCCCTTTTAACCCTTTGATTTGGTGGAGCATAATTTTTTAATTATTTACTTTATATATATATACATATATATGTGTGTATATATAAGCAAGTCGGAAGTGATTTGCTGAGAGTAACACTATCTTTCCACAGCATTTAAGTGTACTGTTTTGACTTAGTTAATAAAGAAGACCAAATTGAGTATCAAGATCAGTCGCTTTTATTAGTCTTTGAATAATTGTAATGTTTCATAACTTTTTGTTCGTGTTCTCTCTGCTGTCCTAAGCTGTTCTTTTGTCCTTCTTTACTAGCAGAATGCATGTTTTCTAGCATTAGATGAATGAACAGAGTTAGAGCCAAACATAACTGAAACACCAGACACTTGAAGTCTTTTCCTATTACAATTTTGAAAATTAGTTAAGCTTACATTCTTTAAAGAGTTCATTACAAAATGTCTTTGACACAAGTAATTTACTAGAAGAATGATTTGGAAGTCTCCATCACCTATTTCTGGTATGTCTGTGTAGTATATCTGTCATACTTTAGCAGGCACGTGATTCCATGGGGGCGTTTCTTAAGTTTGTCTCTTTTCACATCAAGGAACTTTCAGATGCTGCAATAAATGACAAAATTGAAGGCAGCACATGCTATTCAAAGAAACTAGTTTTTCTGCTCACCTTGACTTCTGGCCGTCCATGAGATGGTTCTTTGCAGGTACAGCTTCACTGAGTTTGGCTTTCGGATAGTCCTGAAGTGTTCTTTGAAGTCCCATCATCCTTGAGGTTGCTTTCCATGGTTATCCAAAAGTTGTCTAACGAAGTGTAATATAAGACCTGTTTGATTCCTGCTTTTTGCCAAAAGGATAGGCTGTTAGGTGCAAGATGTGTTTTATCAGTGTTTAAAATATGATCAGAATCCATATGTTACTTTATACCCACAGGAGAAAGCTCAGAGTAAACAAAAGAGAGAGCAGCTGGAACATTTGTGGAAGGACATGGGAACAGTGTGTGTGCAGAGCAACACACTTGCAGGTACCTTATTAAGAAGATTAACTTTACTGGGAGAAGATTAACTTCACCTGGAAGTCCTGGTGGACACCATGACCATGAGCTAGCAATGTGTCCCTGTGGCCAAGAAGGCCAGTGGTATTCTAGGCTGTATTAAGAGCAGCATTGCCAGGAAGTCAAGGAAAGTGATCCTCCCTCTCTACTCAGCCCTGGTGAGGCTGCATCTGGAGTCCTGTGTTCAGTTCAGGAGTCCCCAGGACAAGAGAGACATGGAGCTGCTGGAGCGAGTCTAACATGGGACTAAGATGATGGGAGCGACTGAAGCATCTCCTCTTTGAGGAAAGGCTGAGAGCTGGGCCTGTTCAGCCTGGAGAAGGGATCTTCTCAGTGTATACAAATATATTAAGGGAGGATGTCAAGAGAAAGGGGCCAGACTATATTCAGTGTTGCCCAATGACAGGACAAGAGGCAATGGCCACAAACTGAAACACAGAAAGTACTGGCTGAATATAAGAAAAAAACTTTACTGTGCAAGTGACAGAGCACCAGAACAGGTTACCCAGAGAGGCTGTGGAGTCTCCCTCTCTGGAGATGTTCAAAACCTGCCTGGATGTGATCCTGTTCAAAGCGGTCTGGGTGCCCCTGCTTGAGCAGGGGGAGTGGACTAGCTCTCCAGAGGTCCCTCCCAACCAACAATGCTGTGACTCTGTGAACTTAAGGAAAAACTTCTTTACTGTGAGGGAGACCGCACCAGACCAGATTGCCCAGGATGATGTGAAGTCTTCATTCTTGGAGATGCTCAGAAGCTGTCTGAACAGGGTCCTGGGCAGCGTGCTCTTAGCGACCCTGCTTGAGCAGGGGAGTTGGACTAGATGATTTCCAGAGGTCTATTCCATTCTTCACAATTTTGAGATGCTGTGGTACTGCAGAGTTTGCTGAAGAGTTTGCCTTGAAATCATATAAAGCTTTTCTCTCTTCACAACAAAAGCATGAAAACTACTACATGTTAGCAATAAGGAATGGGAGGTTAACTCAGTGGGATAGGGTGGACTTGGCTCTCCTAGGATTAGCAGAGACATGATAGGAGGAGAGGAGGAAACCCTGGTGTGTAGATAAAGCAGTGGGCATGCCAGAAGTAATACAGTATTTCAGAAAAGGTGAAGCAGTTCAGTTGGAACATGAGAAGGCTGTGCAATTTACTGAGCTGCTGCCTTATGTGAGGTTCAGTATGATACTGTCACAGTTTGTCCTGTATCTTTGAAGTCTGGAAGCAGCTTCTCTCCCTTTAGCATAGGTATTAATCGCTGAGGTCATTGCACACAGATAGTAACTGTGAGAATGTAAGCTAACCTTCCTTGTTAGCATGAGGTTTTGGATATAGCCATCTCTGTTCCTTTCAAGATTCTGATGATGCTTCTGCAATGGGTCCCTCTGACCTGATCCTAACACGAGGAACCTTTGATGAGGAAGATGAAGAAAGGGAGAGTGATACTGATGACATTGATCATGATGGTAAGGCTGTGTGGGATCTGATTTGGTCTCAAAGCTTCCGGTTTGGTCTGGGAATGCCCTCTGTATTTCATTAACTGTATGGACTATGACAACCTAGAAAACAAGCAAATATTCAGACATCTAAATATAGGTGTCTGAGTCTGGAGCAGAAAACCAGTCTCAATGCTTAGTTCTTTGAGTTTACCCACTAATCATTGCAAAAGTTCAAATGAAAACTTTGTATTCAGGTAATTATTTTTAATAGCAGATATATAACATGCATAAAATAGGCAGTTATAAAGTGCTTGAATCATGCAGTGGCAAATCAAGCTGATCAATACACATTTCATCTTCTTTTTGCTCTTACAGTTTGTGCCCTGGTCCTCTTCTCTTTTCCTGCAACTCCTGGACTTGGAGCACTCTAAGAACTTAGCATGTTCTCTTAGTTTTATAAGTTCCACTCATTTTAGGACCATTTATTTCTTTTTGCTTATAATGAAATGAAGATGAAATATACTTTCTGTGTTGCTCTGATGTAGCACATAGCCCAGTTCAGGCTTTTTTTCTGGAATACAAGCTGGACAAATGCTGAAATAGTACTGAATTTTGACTTTTTTTTTTCCCCCTCTCCCTTCCCTCTTCCTCACCACCCCCATAGTTACTGAGCAGAGCCATGAAGAACCAGCCTTCAGAAATTTTATGGAGGAGACACGGATGAAGTACCAGAGAAGAAGCAACCAGGATGAATGAGGCTCTCAGAAAACAGGGTTTGGAATCCCTTATAGTGAACAGTAAAGGAAGGGCATAATTAATCTTATGCAACCATACGTGAAGTCTTGGGTGTGTGAATAATGTCCTCTGATGTGTTGATATCTTTCTTCCTTCACCTGACTTTTGGTCATGAATTGAAGATCTCATAGCCAACTGACTGCACATTTGGTCATTTGCCACTGTGACTTACGCCACTGGGACACTAAAGTCAGAAGAACCAGCTAGCGCTTCCTTTTGGTCCAAGCTCTCAAGGACTTGAGACAGACTTTCAAACATGTGATCTTTTTGACCTCATGCATCCAGATGTCTCTTTCCTGAAATACCCTCCTGAGAGGCATGCATTTATTTTTCTGATGATGACCCAAAGAAAATCTCTTTCTCTCTCCTTGTTCTCCCCAATGTGTTATGTTTTTGCAGATAAAATGTGAGATCTCTATAGAGTAGATGAAGCTTGTCCACTTATCCAAGTGATTGAAAGCAAGCTGATTAAGATATTTCATCCATTCTGTTTGATGTTTTGCCTCTAATTAAAAATATTTTGTGTATTAACAAATCCTGCGTTGTTTCTAATCTGTTCTTTTTTTCCTGTGCTGACAACCCATCCAGCCTCTGATACTCTTAGGACCCCTCAATTCACATTTGGGTTGCCCCCAACTCTTCTGTGTGCCGTTCAGTGTGCCCTGGGGCCCTGTGTTTGCCACGAGCTTCTCCACTTAGCTTTCTCCTCTGTCCCAGGGTTTTCTGGGTTGTTCTTTGTGTGCCCCCAGGCCCTTCCCTTGCCTTTTGCTGATAGATCTGTTTGATCTATCATTGCAATGCCCTGACAGTCCTGGCTGTTGCTGGGGCAGTTCCCTATCTGGGTTCCTGATGGGCTGCACCTGTGGACACTGGGGCTGACACTAGTCCCAGGTGAAAACAGGGGGCTGAGGGCTGTGCCAGGGGATGGGCCCATGCTCTGGTTGCAGCTGGGGGAAGCTTTTGCTGGTCTGCACCACTACAGCTGTTGCTGAGCGCTACCCCCTGCACTTGCATGGCAGCTAAGGGGCGCTGCGGAGCCCTGCTGGAGATGGGGAGACCCTGGGTGAGCCAGAGGCGCCAGCAAGCAAGAGTGCCCTGGGTACTGCAGCACACAGTGTGCCCTGGAGCAGAGGGGAAGGGGGAGCCCCTTCACCACCATGTGGTGGGGGTGTCGGGCAAGGGTCCACGCCTGCTCTGGCATGCAGGGGGACACTCAAGAGAGGGAATAGGAGCACCTTGCAGTGAGGCGTCATGGGGGATCCTGGGGTGATTCCCTTTGTGCAGAAAATCTCGCTGTCAAGAACTGAATGTCCAAAAGGAGACAGAGGAGTCCTAAAGCTTTATTCGAATAAAGGGAGAGTCCACCGGGCATATCCCTGTGGGGTCTCTCAAATTGCTGGGGGACGGAGCCCCCCTTTTATCCTTATTTCCCGACCGAGGGACGCCCTCTCCTTTTCCCCATTGGCCAAGGTACTCAGAAGTTACAGCCTTCCCCGCCCGCCTACACCGAACTCCGGCCTCCCGCCATCTGTCCTCACCTGAGCTCACCAACACCTTTGTCCCCCTTGCTGAAGAATGTGGGGGAATTGCCCTATTTCCCTCCTTTGTAAAGGCCCCATCTCCTTGCAGATGGCTCTTTTTGTCCCGCTCGGCTCATGGCTCCACTCAGTCTCCCCTCCCTTTGTCCTGCTCTTCAGCCAAACTGTGGAGAAACCCCCTTATTGATGAATACAAAAACTTGAGCATTCCGCTCACCTTGAGTTTTTACCTGTGTAGCTACAGCAACAGGTCTAGCAAAGTGCTGCAAAAGTGAGGGATTGGGTACGTGGGAACCTGAGGAAAAGCTGAGAGCTGAGGCAGTTCAACTTGGAGAAGGAGAGCCAGATGGGAGAGAATGGAGTGAAAAACAGAAAGGGAGGAGAAGAGACTGAGAGGGAAAAAAGGCGAATCTGAAGGGAAGGGCACTGCCCACAGACCGGCGAGGTGCATGCGCGCTGCCTGCCGCCAAGGTCGCGGCTCTCGCGCTCTGCGGGCCGGGGCGGAGGAACTCAGCAGCCGGTGCGACCCGACACACCGCGAGTCGGAGTCTTCCGGTAATGGACTTCCGGGCGGCCATGTTATTTCGCGCAGCACGCCGGGAGCCGGACTCTTCCGGGGCTGAACTTCTGGCTGGCCATGTTGTAGTCTGCAGAGCATGCTGGGAGCTGCAGTCTTCCAGTACTGGACTTCCGGGCGGACATGCTGTGTTGCGCAGCATGCCGGAGCTGTAGTCTTTCGTCACGGATTTCCGGGCGGACATGTTGTAGTCCGCACGGCATGCTGGGAGCAGTAGTCTTCCAACCTCGGGTTCGGGGAGACACCGCGGTGCCTTCCGAGGCGCCAGCAGGGTTTGAAGAAGCCGCCTCCCTGATCGGACGCAAAGACGATCCCGTGGGATCCAGGAGAGCTCGTACAGGAACAAGCAGTCCCACCTCGGCACGGCCGCCACTACCTTCACGCGGCGACCAGACCCCACCGCCCCTAAGAGGAGGGGTCCGCGCATGCGCCCTCCTGCCCGGCGAGCCCCAGCCGCAGTCCCTCCCCCCAGGCAGGCACATGCGCACTGCTGCCCTGCACGCTGCTGCCCTCCTTGTGGGCACGGCGGCGCCCCCCAGGCGGGGCTCGAGCGCTGGGCCCGGCTGCGCCTGCGCGACGAAGGTTGTAGGCGGTGGCGCGGAAAGTGAAGCCTCGGCGAGCGTGGCCCTTAAGGCGGGCATCGGGCTGCGCCCTGCCCGCTGGGGCCGTCGTTGCGCTGCGGGGCGAGCTGCCCTTTCCGTGGGGGCTCGAGGGCGCCTCGGCAGCGCAGGCTGGGCCGTGCGCTCGCCTTGCGGCTGCAGCTTAAGGAGCCTTCCTGACCCTGCTGCCGCCTGTGCAGCTGCTTCCAAGAGCACTGGGGTTTTATTAAGGAGAGCACATGGATTTGTACAAGGTGCCTTTGTGTGTGCTCTGCATCTCCCCATCTGCTCAGTGCCATCGCGTGTCGAAAGTCGGTACTGCAGCGGCTCTGGGCGGGCGCGCATGCGCAGAGCTCTCGGGAGCGCTCGCTGCTGCCATCGCGTGTCCAAAAATCGGTACTGCAACGGCTCTGGGGAGGGGCGCATGCGCAGAGCGCTCGGAAGCGCTCGCTGCTGCCATCGCGTGTCCGAAAATCGGTCCTGCAACGGCCAGGGGAGGGGCGCATGCGCAGAGCGCTCGGAAGCGCTAACTGCCGCCTCTGCACACTCTGCAATAATTTCTCCATACTATCTTCGCAATAGTGCTTTCTTGTACTGCCCCTTTCCCTCTCATAATTCCTTCTCAAGCTCTCCATAATAATTCTTCCACATCTTGCATGATAATTCTTCCTCTCTCTCCATAATAATTACTTTGTACTCCCCCTTCCTCTCTCCCCAATAACTTCACCTCTTATGATCTGCTATAGATGTTCCATGATCCGATTTTCTGTCTCTGCTCTATTTCACTTTATCTCCACAATAATTCTTTTCCGTGTGCCATAATGATTGATTCTTGCTCTCCATAGAAATTTCTTTTCTTTCCCAGTAATAATTCTTTTTCACTCTGTACCAATTGAATCTCATGTTCTGCAATATTTTTTCCTACTCCCCTCTTGTTTCCTCATAACAATTCGCTTTCTCTCTCCGCGCTATTATTCCACTAATAATTCTACTCCTCCCCTGCCAATAATGTTATTCCTATTCCCGCCAATAATGCTACTCCTATTCCTGCTGATAATTCTCTTCTGCCTCTGCTATTACATCTCTCTCCCTAATAATGGCCTTTCTTGCTAACAATTTTATTCCTCTTTCCCTAATAAATATCCCTCTCTCCCACAATTAATTATTTTCTTATTCCCCTAACAATGGCCTGTCTCTCCTGCTAATAATGGCCACTTTCTCCCACCAATAATTTTATTCCTATTCTGTTAATAATTGTCTGTCTCATCCGCTAGTGATGTTATTCCTATTCCCCTAATAACTTACTTTCTCTCCCGCCACATAATTCTACTCCGATTTCACTCATCACAGTCTTTCTGGCTCGCTTATTGTTTTATGCCTATTTCTCTAATAAATGTCTCCCTTTTCTGCTTAATAAACAGTCTCTCCCTCTCCTGCCAATAATTTTATGCCTGTTTGCCTAATAATTGTCTGTCTCTCCCGCCAATGATTTTATGCTTCTCCAACTAGTAAAGGCCCGTCTCTCCTGCTAATAGATTTATTCCTATTCCCTTTATATTTCTCTGTCTACCGCTACTATTTTTTTTGCCTCCCACTAATAACTTTGTTCCTCTTCCCCTAATATTTCTCTTCTTCCCCATTAATAATTTATCCTTTTCCTAATAATTGCCGGTCTCTCCCACCGATATTTCGCTTGGTTCCCCGTTAATACTGTTATTCCTGTTTCCCTAATAATTATCTGTCTTGCCCGCCAATAATGTTATTCCAATTCCCCTAATAACAGTCTGTGTCTCTCACTAACACTGTCTGTCTCTCTCTTGCTAGTAACAGTATTCCTATTCCCCCAATAATTGCCTCTGCCCTGCTAAATAGTTGTCTATCTCTCCCTCCTCATACTTCTATTCCTATTTCTGTAGAATTATTAGCAGGAGAGAGATAATTCCTATTCCTATTTCACTAATCATTGTCTGTCTTGCTCACTAATACTTTTAGTCCTATTCCCCTAATAATTGTGAGTCTGTCCCGCCAATAATTTTATGCCTATTCTCCTAAAAACTGTCACCCACTAATAGTTGTGTCACCGGCTAATAATTTTATTACAATTGCCCTAATAATTGCCTATCTCTCCTGCCAATGATTGCCTGTCTCTCACGCAAATGATTTTATTCCCGTTGCTCTATTAATTGTCTGTATCTCCCACTGATAATTTTATTCCTCTTCCCCTGATAATTGTTGGTCTCCCGCTAAGAAGTTTATTCCTATTCCCCCTAATAATTGTCAGTCTCTCCCGCTAATAATTTGTTTCTTATTCCCTTAACAATGGCCCATCTCTCCTGCTAGTAATAGTCCTGCTCTCTTGCTAATCGTCTCATTCCTCTTTCCCTAGTTATTGTTGGTCTCTTCCCCAGTAGTAGTCTTTCCTGCTAATAATTTTATTCCTCTTCCGCTAATAGTTGTCTGTCTTGCATGCTAAAAAAGTTATTCTTATTCTCTCAATAATAGTCTGTCCCCCAACTAATACTTTTATTTCTATTCCCTTAGTAACTATCTATCTCTCCTGCTAATAACCGTCTGTCCCTGCTGCTATTAATTGTCCCCCTCTCCCACCAAATATGTTATTGCTATACCCCTAATTTTTGTCAGTTTCTCGTGCTAATTATTGTGCGTGTCTCAAACTCGTACTTTTATTCCTATTCTGCTGTTAATTGTCAGTCTCTCCCGCTAATAATTGTCTTTCCCACTAAATATTTTGCTATTCCCGCTAATAATTGTCCGTCTCTCCCGCTAACACTTTTATTCTCGTTCTCCTAACAATGGCCCGTCTCTCCTGTTAATAACAGTCCTGCTCTCTCACTTAACTTTATTCCTCTCCCTCTAATAAGTGTCTGTCTGTCTGTCTCTCTCTCTCTCTCTAATAATTTTATTCCTCCTCCAATAATAATGGACCTTCTCTCCCACTAGTAATTTTATTCTTTTTCTCCTAGTACTTTTCTTTCCCTCCAGCTAAAAATTTTATTCTTCATATTCCCTAAGAAGGGCGCGTCTCTCCCACTAATACTTTATTTCGCTTCCTCGAATAATGGTATCTCTTTCCTTCTAATAGTTTTATTCCACATATTCCCCTAATAATTTCCTCCTGCTAATAATTCCTGCTCTCTCCCTCTAATAATTTTATTCCTATTCCCCTAATATTGCTTTTCTTCCCTGCTAATAATTTTTATACCTGTTCCCCTAAATAATGTCCATTTCGCATGCTAAAAATGGTCCGTCTTTCCGATCAATACTTTTACTCCTATTCGTCAAGTAACTCTCCGTCTCTCTGGCTAATTATTATAAATCTGTCCTGCTCACACTTTTATTTCTATTCCCCTAATAAACATTGATAAATATCAGTCTATCCTGCAAATACTTTTATTTCTATTCTGCTAATAATTATCCATCTCTCCTGCTGCTAATTGTTTGTCTCTCATAATTTTACAACTATTCCCCTAAAAATTGTACCTGTCTCTGGCCAATAATTGTCTGTCCCACATGCCAATACAATATTTTTATTCCTATTTCCCTAATAATTCTCCGTCTCTCTTGCTCATAGTTTTATTCCTATTCCTCTCACAATTCTCTTCCTCTCTTGCTAATAACTTTACTCCTGTTACCCTAATACTTGTCAGTGCCTCCTGCTAGTACTTGTTTGAGTCTCCTGCTAGTAATTTTATCGCTATCCCACTAATTATTGTCCATCTCTCTGGCTAATATTTCTATGTCTCTTCCCCTAAAAATTGTGCGTCTCTCCCGCTAATACTTTTATTCCTATTCCCCTAATAATTGTCCATCCCTATCGCTAGTGCTTTTATTCCTATTCCCCTATTAATTCTCTTTGCTTCCCACTGTTAATTTTACTCTGATTCCCCTAATAATTGTCCATCTCTCCCCTAGGAGTAGTACTTTTCTACCTATTCCCCTGATAATTCCCCATTTTTTCCACTAATAATTCTCCCTACCTCATGCCAATGATTTTATTCCTATTGCCCTGATAATTCTCTTCCTCTAACAATTCTTTTTCTCTAAGTATTTTATTCTCTTAATACTTGTCTGTCTCTCCCGCCACTGATTTTTTTCCCCATTCCACTAATAATTGTCTGTCTTTCGCCCTCAAAATTTTACTGCTATTTCTCCGCTAATTGTCTGTGTCTCCTGCTATACTTTTATTCCTATTTCTCCAATAGCTGCGCGGCTCTCCCGCTAAGAGTTGTCTCTCTCCAGCTAACAGATTTATTCCTCTTCCCCTAATAGTCCATCTCTCCCCCTAATACTTTTAAGCCTGTTCCCCTTATAGTGGTCCATCTCTCCCACTAATTATTGTCCATTTCTCCAGCTAATACATTTATTGCTTCCCCCTAATTATCGTCCGTCTCTCCTACTAATATTTTTATTCCCATTCCCCTAAAAATTCTCCGTCTCTCCCGCTAATATTTCTATTTGTATTCCCCTAACAATTCCCTTCATCTCCCGCTCATAATTTTACTCCCGTTCCCCTAATGCTTGTTAGTACTTCTGACAATACTTGTTTGAGTCTACCGCTAATAATGTTATTGCTATCCCACTAATTATTGTCCATCTCACCCGCTAATATTTCTATTCCTATTCCCCTAGTAATTACGCATCTCTCCCGCTAATACTCTTACGCCTATTCTCCTACTAATTGTATATTTCTCCCCCTACTAATTGTGCGTTTCTCCCCATAACACTTTTATTCCTCTTTCCCCTGCTAATTGTCCATCTCTCCCATTAATAGTATTGTTCTTTTTCCCCTCAGAATTGTCCATTTCTCCTGCTCCTACTTTTATTCCTTTTCCCCGACAACTGTCTGTCTCTCCCTCTAATAATTGTCCCTCTCCCCCACTAATACTTTTATTTCTATTCCACTACTAATTGTCCGACTCTCCTGCAGACAGTTTTATTGTCTTTCCCCTCATTAATTGTCCATCGCTCCTGCTAGCACTTTCATTGTTTTTCCCCCAATAATTGTCTCTCTCTCTCTCTCCCTCTCTCTCTCCCGCCAATAGTTTTATTCCTATTCCACTATTAATTGTCCATGTCTCTGGCTAATACTTTTATGCCTATTCCCCTAATAATGGTTTGACCCTAATGATTATCCGTCTGTCCTGCTAATACTTTTATTTCTATTGCAACAATAATTCTCCATCTCTCCCGCTCATATTTTTATTCCTTTTCCCCTAATAATTCTCACTTCCTCCAGCTGATGCTTTTACTCCTCTTTCCCTAATACTTGTCTGTCTCATGCCAATACTTCAATCTCCCGCTAATCATTTTATTGCTATACCACTAATAATTGTCCGACTCTGCCGCTAATATTTCTATTCCTATTCCCCTATTAGTTGTGTGTTCCCCCTCTAATATTTTTATGCCTATTCACCTAAATTCCCCTTCTCTCCCGATAATAGTTGTCCGTTTGTCCTGCCAATACTTTTATTCTTATTCCCCCCATAATTGTCCGTCTTTCCCGCTAGTACTTTTATCCCTATTCCCCTAGAAATCGTCCTTCCTTCTCGCTAATTATTTTATTCCTATCCTCTAATAATTGTCCATTTCTCCCCTAATTATTGTCAATCTCTCCTGCTAATACTTTTATTCCTATTTCGCTAATAATTGTGTCTCCTGCTAAAATTGTATTGCTATTCCCCTGAGAATTGTGCGACTCTCCTGCTAATACTTTTATTCCTATTCTACTGAGAATCATCTGTCTCTTCAGATAAGAATTCTCTTTCTCTCCCCCTAAGAATTTTACTCTTATTCCCTTAATACTTGTCTGTCTGCTCGCCCCTAATTTTATTCCTATTCCACTCAGAATTCTGTCTCCTGCTAATAGTTTTAGTCCTATTCCCTTAATTATTGTTTCTCTCTCCCGCTAACAGTTCTCTACCGCTAACAGTTTTATTCCTATTCCCCTAATACACTTCCTCCAGTTCCCCTATTAATTCTCTCTTGCTCTAATAATTCGGTCCCCTCTACTAATTTTATTCCTGTTTACCTAATAATTGTCTGTCACCTGCTGATAATTGTGTCTCTCTAATAATTTTATTTCTATAAAATACCCTTGGAGATGGGTAACTTTGGGGATGGAGGTGTCTTTTGGCATTATAATGAGTTTATAATGAGCAAAGTTCAAGCAAAGTTCATCCGAAAGGAGCGGCTTGCCACCCTTGCCAGCTTGGTACCGGACATTTGATCCTATGTCTCCTCCCGGACAGCTACTGTGTGGCTTATTAGCGTCCCAGCACAGGGAGCCCAACAGTTTGGCCACGGTATCTTTGCTCGGCTCCGTCCTCTGTTACTCCTCTTTGCAGCCTTGAGGAGGGCAGATTGTGCTGCCTAGGGAACAGTGGAGGAGCAGAGTTGGTGTGTAGTAACCATCCTGGAAGTGGCAGTTTCCACTTTTCAAGCAATTCTTCCACAGCTAATATTTCTCTTGGTCTCCCGCTAATTATTTTATTCTTCTTTCCCTAATATATCTCTTCCCTTCCCTGTAATACTTTTATTTCCCCAATAAGGGCCCGTCTCTCTCGCTTATATCTTTATTGCTATTCCCTTAATATTTCTCTTTGTCTCCCACTAAAAATTTTGTTCCTCTTTCCCTAATACTTTTCTTCTCACCAGATAATAATTTTATTCTTATTCCCCTAATAATTGCCTGTCTCTCCTGCTAATAACTGTCTCTCTCTCCCACTAAATATCTTATTGCTATTCCCATAAATATTGTCAGTGTCTCATGCTAAATATTGTGGGGGTCTCGCGCTAATAATCGTCTGTCTCGTGCTAATACTTTTATTCCTCTTCCGCTACTACTTGTCCGTCTCTCCCACCAATACCTTTATTCTCATTCCCCTAATAATTGGTCTCTCCCACTATTAATGTTTCTTATTCCGTTAACAATGGCCTGTCTCTCCCGTTAATAACGGTCTTGCTCTCTCGCTAATAATTTTATTCCTCTTTCCCTAATAATTGTCCATCTCTCCCACTAATAATTTTCTTTCTCTCCCACTAATAATTTTATTCCTCATCCAATAAGAATGACCCTTCTCTCCTGCTACTAGTTTTATTCCTCTTCCCCTAATAATTTTCTTCCACCTCCAGCTCATAATTTTATTCCTCTTATTCCCCTAATAATGGCCCATCTCTCCCACCGATATTTTCACTTCTCTTCCCCTAGTAAATTCTCTCTCCCACTAATAATTTTATTCCTCATATTACCCTAATAATTTCCTTCTCTCCCACCAATAATCCTATTCCTATTCCCCTAATAATTCTCCTTCTGTCCCACTAATAAATTTCTTTCCCTCTCACTAATTCTTTTTCTATTCCCTGAAAAATCCCTTCCTCTCCCACTAATAATTCACTTCTACTCCTGCAAATCCTTCTCTTTTTTGGCTCCTACTATCTCCCTGCCCCGCTAACAATTCCCTTCCGCCCCCGTTGACAATTTTCTTTCTATTCCCCTAATAATTTTCTGTCTCTTCCCCGATAAAATCTTTTCCTCTCCCGATAATAATTCTCTTCCTCCTCTGCCAATACATCTCTTGCTCTCCCGCCAATCATCCTGTTTCTCACCCCCTAATAATTGTCTTTCTCTGTTCATATTATCTTCCTCTCCTGATTATTATTCCTTTTCTTTGCCGCTAATAATTCTCCTTCTCTCCACCTATAAATTCTCTTCCTCTCATGCCAATAATTTCCTCTCTTGCCCCCAATACATTTCTCCTTCTCTACTCCTATTAATTATCTTGCTCTCCCCTAATAACTCGCTTTCTCTCCTGCTAATAATGCCATTCATATTTCCAGTGCCCTAATAATTCTATTTTATCTCCAGCTAATAATTCTCTTTCTATTTCACTAAAATTTCTTTCTCTTTCTTGTGAATAAGTCTTTTGCCCTCCCACTAATAATTCTCTATATGCCATAAAAATATCTTCCTCTCCCGGCCAAAGGCCTCTCTTCCTCTCCCTGCAGTAAATCTTTCTCCGCACTAAAAATTTTTAGGGAAAGAGAAGGAAAATTTTATCTCTGTCCCACTAAGAATTCTTTTACTCTTTCCCTAATGATTTTCTGTCACTTCTGCTAATGATTCTCCTTCTGGCCCCTTCTTAATTCTTTCTCACCTCCTGATAATTCTCTCTCATGCTAATAACTCTTCTCGCCCCCAATAATTCTCTTTTCCTCCCGCTAATAACTCATTTGCTTGACACTGAGTAATTCTCTTTCTCTGCCTGTAATTAATCTCTCTCCAGCTTATAAATCTGTCTTGTGCCAAATAGTTCTCCTCTTTTCCTGCTAATGGTTCTTTTTCTCCCCGCACAATAGTTCTCTTTATTTCCTCCTATTCATTATCTTTCTCTTCCACTCATAATGCCGGTCTCCTGCTAATAATGTTCTTTCTCACATGCTAATAATTTTTATTCCCCCTCTGATAACCTTCTTATGCCCCCCACTAATAACAGCATATCTTGATGCCTACTTACTCTTTTTATCCCCCAGTAAATCCCTCTATCTCCCTCGCTAAAAGTTCTTGTTTTTTGCTCCCTAATTGTTCTCTTTTCCTCCTGCTACAAATTTGCTTCCTCGCCTCCTAATTTTTTTTTTCCTCTCAAATAATCAATCTCTTTTTCTCATGCTAAAAAAAATTTTTCTTGGCCCCCTGAAAACTTTTTTCCTTGCCCTCTAAGCAAGGAAGCGTTCTGTCCTCCTAATAATTCTCCTTCTCTCCTGCCTAGAATTCTCTCACACCCCCAAACCTTATCTTTCTAACCTGCCAATAATTCCTTGTTTCTCCATGTAATGTCTCTTTCTCTCCCACTAACAATTTTCTCTTTCCACTTAATAATTCTCCTTCTCCCACACTAATTATTCTTTCCAGTAAAACTCTTTCAATGCACGCTTTAGTAGTGGGTAGCATAAAAAGAATTTTAATACCAGAGCTCTTGATATTCTGAATGGAGGATCTGGAGTCTCAATAGTCCAATAGGGTCTGTTTCATCACCGAGGTGTTTCTCTTTTCCATACTCTCTACTTTACCTAGGGAAGGAAGACCCTTGTGTCTGCCCAGCACATATGGCTGTGATTAGCAGGCCCCTCCTTTTGCAGGTGGGTGAGGTTAGGGCTACATACACCCAGGCTCTGGTGCTCAGGATCTCATTCAGCTGTTGATCTCATGTGGGAGTACACGGTTCGAATAGTTTTGGCAAATGGCCGCAGTTCGGAGGTTTAAGTCCTCCAGGAATGTTTCTTCTCCTTTTTGGAGAAGAAAGGCTCTCTTATGTCCTTCAGCCATCTTATTGTACAAGATGGAACTGTGAGTTAATAGGAGTTCTGTGGTTCCCAGTAAAAATTCTCTTTTTAGACCCCTAATAAAGCATTTCCTCTCCCGCTCGTAATCCTCTCCCTCTCCCACTACTAATCTTATTCCTATTCTCCCAATTAATCACATGCCTGCCAGTTTAAATTCCCCTTTTATTCCCCCAGTAAATCTCTTCCTCTCTGACTAATACTTCTGTCCCACTCCTGCTAATAATTATTGTCTGATTTCCCTCATAATTCATAATAATTCCTGTTTTCCTGCTGCTAAATCTTTCCCTCTCCCACCAATTTATTGCTATTTGGCCAATAACTCTCCTACACTGCAAGAAATATTTCCCGTTTTATTCCCTTCATTATTCCCTTCCTTTCCAGCTAATCCTTGTATTCTACTCCTGCAAAAAATTATCTTCCCGTTTCCCTCGTAATTCTCTTGGTTTCCTGCTAATAAATCCCTTCCTGTCCCGCCAAGAAATTTATTGCTATTCTCCCAATAATTCCCTTTCACTCCTGGTAATAGTTCTCTCTTTATTCCCTTCATTATTCCCTTCTTCTCCAGCTAGTACTTGTTTTCCACTCATGCTAAAGTTCCCTTCCTATTTGCCTTGTAATTCTCTTCATTTTCAGCAAATAAATCTCTTCTGCTCCCGGCAATATTATATTCCTATTCTCCCAATAATTGTCTTTTGCTCCACACAAAAATATTCTCTTTTTATTCCCCTAATAAATCTCTTCGTCTCTGGACAATACTGCCCTTCGAAGCCTGCTAGCGATGATGATCTGATTTCTTTCATAATTCTCTTGGTCTCCCCTAATAAATCCCTTCCTCTGCCGCTAAGAGTTTTAATCCTATTTTAAACCAACTTCTCTTTCACTCCAGGTAAAAATTCTCTTTTTATTCCCCCAATAAATCTCTTTCCGACTAATACTTCTGTTCTACTCCTGCTAATAATTTTTGTCTCATTTCCCTCATAATTCTCCTGGGCTCCCGCTAATAAATATGTTCCTCTGCCGCTCAATATTTTAGTGCTATTCTCCCATTAATTCTCCTTCACTGCAAGCAATAGTTCTCTTTTTATTCCCCTAATTATTGCCATCCTCTCCAGCTAATCCTTCTATTCTACTCCTGCTAAAAATTATCTTCCCATTCCCTCTTGCTTGCCCGCTAATAAATCTCTTCCTTTCCCCCCAATACATTTATTCCTCTTCCACAAATAATTGTCTTGCACTCCAGGTAATATTTCTCTTTTTATTCCGCTGCTAACGGTTGTCTTGTGCCGCTAATAAATCTCCTCATCTGCCACTCAAATCTTTGTCTTGCGCAGATTATTTATTCCCATTCTCCCGATAAATCTTTTGCATGCCAAATAATAATTCTCTTAATATGCTGCTAGTAATGCCCTTCCTCTCGGTTGTTCTCCTGCTAAAAATTCTCCTAGGTAAATATTCTCTTTTTATTCCCCTAATAAATCTCTTAGTCTCCGGACAATACTGCCCTTGGACCCCTGCTAGTGATGATCTTCTAATTTCTTTCATAATTCTCTTGGTCTCCCCTTGTAAATACCTTCCTCTGCCGCTAATAATTTTATTTCTCTTTTAAACCAAATTCTTTCTCGCTGCAAGTAAAAATTCACCTTTTAGATCCCCAATAAAACTCTTCCTCTCCTGCTCATAATACTCTCCCTCTCCCACTACTAATATTATTCCTATTCTGCCAGTTCATCACATGGCTGCCTGTTTAGAATACTCTTTTTATTCCCCTAATAAATCTCTTGTTCTTCGACTAATACTTCTGTTCCAATTCTAATAATTTCTGTCTCATTTACCTCATAAATCTCCTAGTCCCCTGCTAATAAATGTGTGCTGCTGCTGCTAAGTTTAGTGCTGTTCTCCGAGAAATTCTCCCACGTTGCGGGAAATAGTTCTCTCTTTATTCCCTTCCTCTCCAGCTAGTCCTTCTATTTTACTCCAGCTAAAACTTATCTTATTATTGCCCTCAATTCTCTTGGTTTCCTCTAATAAATCTCTTCCTCTCCCCCCAGTACCTTTATTCCTCTTCCGCCAACAATTGTCTTGCGCTGCAGGTACTATGTTTCCTTGTATTCCGCTGCTAACGGTCGTCTTGTGCCGCTTACGAATCTCCTCACCTGCCGCTCATAAATCTCTTTGTCTCGCGCAGATTATTTATTCCTATTCTCCCAATAAATCTTTTCCATGCCAGGTAATCATTCACTTAATATGCTGCTAATGCGCTGCCTCTCGGTTCTTCTCCTGCTCAAAATTCTCTTCCCATTTCCCTCATAATTCTCTTGGTCTCTTGCTATTTAATCTGTTCCCTTCCCAGTAAGGAACATTCTTCCTATTCTCCCAATAATTCTCTTTCTCTCCAGGTCTTACTTTTCTTTTTATTCCCTTAATTTTTCCCTTCCCCTCCAGCTAATTTTTGGTTTTGACACCCGCTAAAAATTCTCTTCCCATTTACCTCAAGATTGTTTTTGTTTCCCGATAATAAATCTCTTCCTCTGCCGCCAATATTTATATTCTTCTTCTACCAATAATTCTCTTTCAGTCAAAGTAAATAGTCTCTTCTTATTCCCCTAATAAATCTCTTTGTCCCTGGCCCATACTGCCCTTCGACTCCTGCAAGTAATGATCTTCTGATTTCTTTCATAATTCTCTTGGTCTCCCCTTGTAAATATATTTCTTTGCCGCTAATAATTTTATTCCTCTTCTAAACCAAATTCTCTCTCACTCCAGGTAAAAATACTCTTTTTACTCTCCTAACTAATCCCTTCCTCTCCTGCTCATAAATCTCTCCCTCTCCCACTAATAACTTTATTCCTATTCTCCCAATTAATCACATGCCTTCCAGTTTAGAATTCTCTTTTTATTCCCCTAGTAAATCTCTTCCTCTCTGACTAATACTTCTGTTTCACTCCTGCTAATAATTTCTGTCTCATTTCCTTCATAAATCTCCCGGTTCCCCACTAATCAATATGTTACTCTGCCGCTAAATATTCTAGTGCTATTCTCCCATTAATTCTCCTTCCCTGCAGGTACTAGTTCTTTTTTCATTCCCTTTGTTGATCCCTTCCTACCCAGCTAATCGTTGTAATCTACCCCTGCTAATAATTATCTTCCTATTTCCCTCATAATTCTTTTGGTTTCCTGCTACTAAATCTCTTAGTATTCTGCTAATAACTTAATTGCTGTTTTCCTAAAAAATCTTTCAGTCCTTGTACTGGTTCTCTTTTTATTCCTTTAATCTTTCCCTTTGTCTTTAGCTAATCCTTATATTCTACTAGTGCTAAAAATTCTCTTCCTATTTCCCTCAATTATTTTGGTTTCCTCCTAAAAAATCTGTTCCTCTGCCTCTATTAATTTTTTCCTCTCCCAATAATTCCTTTTCAGTCCTGGTAATTGTTCTTTTTTTATTCTGTTAATTATTCCCTTCCTCCCCATCTAATCCTTGTATGCTACTCCTGCTAAAAACTATCTTACTATTTTCCTCATAATACTCTTCCTTTCCTGCAGATAAATCTCTTCCTCTCCAGCTAACTATTTTATTCCTATTTCCTTATAATTATTTTTTGCTTAATTCTTTTTACTCCTGTAATAATTCTGTTCCTCTCTAGCTAATTCTTCCCTTCTACTCCGAAGGCTTCTCTTATTTGCACGGTCATCCTTCTCTCCTTCTCCCCTTAATATGTCTCTACCTTTCCCCCTATCATTCTCTTCATCTTCTGTGAGGAATTCTCTTCCTCTCCCACTACCACTTCTCTTCCTTCCTGCTAATAATTTTATTCGTATTCTTCTCAATTTCATTTCTCTTGAGGTAATAATTCTGTTTTTATAGCCCGAAGAACTTGCTTTTTCTACCACTAAAATCTCCCTTTCTATTCCCCTAAATATTGTCGTCTTCTCCCTTTCATAGTATTATTACCCTTCCCCTAATACTTGTCTTGCTCTTCCAGTAATAAATCTCTTCCTCTCCAGCTAATAATTTTATTCCTATTTCCTTATAATTATCTTTTATTCCTGTTAATCATTCTCTTCTTCCTCTCCTAATAATTCTGTTTCTTTATGGCTAATTCTTCTCTTCTTTTACTCCTAATATTTATCTTATTCACCCGTGAATCCTTCTCTCCTTCTCCCCGTATTACTTCTCTACCTTTCCCTCTATCGTTCTCCTCTTCTTCCTTTAAGAATTCACCTCCTCTCCCACTAATATTTCTCTTTCCCTCTCGTTACTAATTTTATCCTTATTCTCCTCAATTTTCTTCCTCTTAAAAAAAAAATCTTTCTCTACCGCTAAAATTTCCCTTTCTATTCAGCTAAATATTCCCTTCCTATTTCCTAATACTTCTCTTTTTCTTTGCTAATAATTATCTTCATATTCCCCTTAAACTTCTCTTGAGCAAGTAATTTTCTCTCTGTTCCCCTTATACGTCTCTGTTCTTCTTCCAGTAATAATTACTTTCTTTTACTGCTCATTATTGTCTTTCTGTCTGCTAATAATTTCATTCCTCTTCCCCTAATAATCGCTTCCCTCCCGTGAATAATTATTTTTCTCTCCCGCTCATACCTTTTTCTTTCCCTCCTCCAGTTAAGAATTCTACATCTATTCCCCTACAAATACTCTTCCTCTACCGCTAGTTTCTCTTCCTCTCCCGCTAACTGTTCCCTTCCTCTCCCTCTGACAATTCTTCTCCTATTCCCTTTAATGATCGTTCTTATCTCGCACTAATAATTCACATTCCATCCCACTAATAATTCCCTATCTATTTCCCTATAAAATCTCTTTCTGGCTCCTCCTTCCCTTTCTCTCCCGCTAATAATTCTCTTCCTATGCCCGTAATACTTCTATTCCTATTCCCCTAATAATTCTATAACTATTAATTCACTTTATCTCCAGCCAATAATTCCTTTCTCTCCCACCAGTTATTCCCTTTCTTGACCCCTCTTGTTTCTTTTTCTCCGCTTCCATTAATCATCTTCCTCTACAGCTAATAAATCCCTTTCTTTCCTGCTGATAATTCCATTTCCATTCCCCTAATAATTCTTTTTCTTTTTCTCTTGTTAACAATTCCCCTCCTCTTGCGCAAATAATTCTCTTCAAATTCCGCAAATAAATGTCTTTCTACGTGCTAATAATTTTCTTTCTCGCTAATAATTCTTTCTATTCCTCCAAAATTTCTCTTCCTCTTCCGCTAAGAATTCCATTCTTATTCTCTTAATACTTTTGTTCCTCTTCTATGCATAATTCTATTCCTATTTCACTAATAATTTTCTTTCTCTCCCGATAATAATTCTCTTCCTCTCCTCCCGCTAATTAAGTTTTTAATCTGCTCGTATATCTCCCATATCTCCTAAAATTTCACTTTCTCTGCTCGTATTAATTTTCTCTCCTGCAAATATGTCCCTTTCTCTCTCATTAATTATTCACCTGCTCTCCCACCAATTATTCTCTCTCATGCTAATATTTTATTCCCGTTCCACTAATAATTCGCTTTCCCTCCTGCTAATAACACTGTATCTATTCCCATAAACATACTATCTCTTCTGCTAATACATCTTCTACTCTCCCATAATAATCTTCCTCTACCGCTAATATTTCCCTTTCTTATCTCCTATTCATTGTCTTCCTCTTCAACTAATAATGCCATGAAATTCTTCTCCCACTAATTCTTCACCCTTCTTTCTCCCCAAGAATTCCCTTCCTCTCCCGCCAATAACTTTATTCCTATTCCCCTACTAATTCCCTTTCTCTCCCGCCAATAATTTTATCCTTATTTCCCTAACAATTATCTTTCTCCCTGGTAATATAGACCTTTCTCTTCTGCAAATTATTCCCTTTCTCTGCTCCTTTCAATTCCCTTTCTCTCAGGCTTATATTTCCCTCTCTCTGTTCCTATTAATTATCTTCCTCTCTCCCCAATCTCTTTCTGTCCTGCTAAAAATTGACTTGTCTCGGTAATAATTCCCTTTCTCTCCCAATAATATTTCTCTTTCTCTCCCACTAACAATGACCTTTCTCTCCTGCTAATACTTGTCCTACATTTCCCAATTTCTAACCCACTAATCATTCCCTTCTCTCTCACTAATAATCCTATTCCTATTCTCCTCATTCTGCTTCCATCCCACTAATAATTTTTTTCCCCTAATAAATTCTTTTTCTATTCCCCAAATAGAAATTCTTTTTCTATTCCCTGAAAAATCTCTCTCTTGCTCATACTTCACTTCCACTCCTGACATTACTTCTCTTCGTCTACTTCTACTATCTTCCTCCCCTGCTAACAATTCCCTTCCTCAGTAACAGTTTTCTTTCTGCTCCCTTAATTTTCTTCATCTCTCCCGATTTCATCTTTTTCTCTCCCCATAGCAATTTTCTTCCTCTTCCTCTAATGCTTCCCTTCCTCTCCTGCCAATCATCCCGTTTCTTTCTCTGTTCATCTTCCTCATATTCCTTCTCCTGCTTATTCCTTTTTTCTCCCGCTAATAGTTCTCCTTCTCTACCCCTACAAATTCTCTTCCTCTTCCGCCTATAGTTCCCTTTCTTGACCCCAATATATTTGTATTTCTCTGCTCCTATTAATTCTCTTGCTCCCCCTAATAATTCCCTCTCTCCTGCTAATAATGATATTCCTATGTCCATTCCCTTCATCATTCTGTTTCCTCTCGAGCTAATAATTCTCTTCCTCTCACGCTCATAATTCTCTATTTCACTAAAATTTCTGTCTCTCTTTCTCCGAAGTCTCTTGTCCTCTCTCTAATAATTCTGTTTGCCATAAAAATCTCTTCCTCTCCCACCAAAGGCCTCTCTTCCTCTCCCCGCAATAAATCTTTCTCTCACGCTAAGCATTCTCCTTCCCTTTCCCTCAAAATTGTATCTCGATCCCGCTACGAAATCTCTTACTCTCCCCATAATGATTTTCCGTCACTTTTGGTAACGATTCTCCTTCTCATCCCTTCTCAATTCTTTCTGGCCTCCTCATAATTCTCTGTCACACAAATAATTTTTCTCACCCCCAATAACTCTCTTTTCCTCCCGCTAATAACTCTTGCTTGACACTGAGTAATTCTCTTTCTTTGCCTGTCATTCATGTCTTTCTCTCCATCTTATAAATTTGTCTTGTGCCAAGTAGTTCTCCTCTTCTCCTGCTAATAGTTCTTTTTCTCCCTGCACAATAGGTCTCTATCTCCTCCTATTCATTATCTTTTTCTTCTACTCATAATGCTTTTCCTCCCCTGCTAATAATTTTTATTCCCCCGCTAATAACTCTCTTATTCCCCCCACTAAAAACCACATTTCTCAATGCCTACTTACTCTTTTTTTTAATCCCCCAGTCCATCTCTTTCTCTCCCCCAGTCAATCTCTTACTCGCTCGGTAACAGTTCTCATTTTTTGCTTCCTAATTGTTCTCTTTCCCTCACGCTACAAATTTGCTTCCTTGCCCCCTATATAATTTCTTCTCTTGGACAATCATTTGCTTTTTCTCACGCTAAAAATTCTCTTTTTCTTGACTGCTATGAACTTTTTCCCTGGCCTCTAATATTTCCCTTTCCATCCCCCTAATAATTCTTCTTCTCTCCCATTTAGAATTCTCTCTTACACCCCTAGTCCTCCTTTTTCTCCATTGCCAATAACTCCTTGTTTCTCCACGTAACTTCTCTTTCTCTCCCACTAACAATTTTCATTTTCCGCTTAATAATTCTTGCTCTCGCCGGCTAATGATTCTTTTTCTCCCTGCTAATAATATTTTCTCCATCATTATTTTCCCCCAGTAATCATTCCCTTTCTCCACCCACTAATACTTCTCTCCCTCCTCCCTTATTCTTAACTTCATCCCTAACTAATTCTCTTTCTTTACCTAATAAATCTTTCTCCCCATGCAACTCTTCTCCAAATAACTCTTCAAATATCTTTTTCTTCTTTTCCCAATAGCTCTTTTTCCTCCCTCCATAGTTCTATTTCTTCATCGCTCATGCTTCTCTGACCCCTGATAATTCTCTTTCTCCCTAATAAAACTCTTTCAGTGCACAGTCTAGTAGTAGATAGCGTAAAAAGAATTTTAATAACAGACCTCTTTATAGTCTTAATACAGGATATGAAGGCTCAGTAGTCCCATAAAGGATCTCCTTCATTATTGAGGCATTCCTCTTTTCTGTGTCATCTAGTTTACCTAGGGAATGAAAAGCCTTGCTTTTGCACAGCTGTGTGTATTTATAGCTGGGATTAGCGGGCCCCCTCCCTTTGCAAGGGCCGCTGGGTAGGGCAGAGGGCGGGTAAGGGCTACATAAACCCAGGCCATGGCACTCAGGGGCTCAGTCTGCTCTTGCTTTCTTATGGGAGTACAGGGGTTGAGGAGTTTTGGTGAATAGCAGGCATTGAGGGTTGTAAACTCTCCAAGAGTGTTTATTCTTGTTTTTTTGAGAAGAAATGATATCTTGTACAATGAGATTGCTCAAGGACTTAAGATGAAGCTCTGAGGTAATAGGAGCATGTGTGGTGTTTGTTTGATTGATTGATTTTTCTTTCTTTCTTTTTTTTTTTTTTCCCTAGGATTATGGCCTTAGCTTGGGTCCTTTGGGGTCCCGAGTCTCCACTTTTATCTAACTTTCTTTTTTTTTGTGCTTTGATTTGGCTATAAATCAAGGTAAATAGGGTTACTAAAGAAAACTTAGAGGAGACGTAGACGCCTTTGAGAATTTGTCTTGTGGCTCAACGGCGATCTGGGGCCTCGTAAAGTTAAGTAGAATGACAAAGGATGCAGACACGTCTCGTCTCTGTGAATTTGCATTGAAACGGATTACAGTGCGGTGAACTGTTTAGTACGCATCCCCCGTGTCCATCGGATATGGTAGGACGCATCCCTTGGCGAGCGGAGGAGCGTTGGGGTGGGCAGGTCTGGATTGTCTCTGTGTATTTGCATAGTCTGCAGTCTCTGTATTTTGTAGCTGCTTTTTCTTTTTGTCTCTGTCTTGATGTTGTTGTGTTTTTCTAAGCTGGAGTTATGGGAAGGAAGGTGTTGTATTCTGTAGGCTTCCTTGATGACTTCTTTTCCTTTGTGTCCACAGGCATCCAGGTATGTGGAGAGCAGGTCGCTCAAGTTCCAGAGCAGCAAGGCGAGGTGAGCGTCGGCCCACGAGAGGAAGCAGGAAGCCTAGGGTAGCGGGCCCATCGGGCCGCTGCTCTCCCCCTTGCCCGGTGGCTTTCCGCTTTTACGGGCGCCGCGTAGGCCTAGCGGTTGCGGAGCATAGGAGGGCATTCCAGATACTCTAGCAGAAGAAGTCAAGATGTTGTACTGGGGTACATACAGATGGGGTGTGGTTTTTGTCATCCCCTCAAGGTGCATTCCCCTCTCAATTTGTTTAGGTTTTGTTGGGCATAGCAGCGAGGAGAAACTGTGTAGGCAGAAGGAGCCAGAGCAGGTGAGAAGGGGCACCTTGATGTGTGTGTTATTCCTTTTGTGTGGTGGTGGGTAGTCAGGTTCCCTCTGGGTCACTTGTTTTTTCCTCTGCTTTTTCAGGTGCCACATTTGCCTTTTGCATGTACAGCTGAGGATTTGAGGTGAGGCAATCCAACGGAATAGCGTGGTATATCAGTAGACCCAGGAGTAGTCATTCCTGCCTAACAGATGAGTCAGTACTTTTGTTGTAGGTGTCAAGGGTGTCATCTGTCCCATTCCTGAAGCGCACATCTGGCACAGCCTAGGTGAGCACAGCAACAGCAATTCTGTGGGGGAAGGTGTTATTGTACATGAGGCGGGAGCTGACATTCCCAGGCCTGCCAACTTTTGCTCCAGTTCGGCAGCTGATGAAGGCGAATGGGGCGTTCAAAACAAGATCGAAGAAGATGCGTTTGCCAGTCGAGTATGGCTTCCGAAGTCTTGCGGTGATCGAGAGCCCTGTGAAAGCTAAGTGGAGGAATAGGAGGCGTTAGGCTGTCTCGATACCACGGATGTGTGCACGTGTCTGTTTGCTGCCAGACTGTCTAGTACAGATACTACTTTTGAATGAGTGGTGTGGGAGGCTGGTCTTTTGGGCCTTTTGTGGGAGAAAGTGTGGGTTGGCTAGGGCAGGCAGCTCCAGCCTATGTTTCTGTGGTGTGTTGACGCCATGTGCCGTTTTGGTCGGCTCTTGAGATAACATTTGTTCTTTTGGGTTCAGAACGCATCTGGCGCTTTGCAGCGGTGGCGCTGTAGGCGTCTGTCTTTCAGCCTGGCTTGAGCGGTCATCCTTGCGCCAGCGGATCCCATCTTGCGCCGCGAACGCAGCTAAGGGGCATTCTGTCCTTCCAATTCTGGGCCATGGCCATCTGTAGACCTTCGTCTTCACCACAGTCTTTGAGGCCTTACATCTCGCATTTTCCTCGTCAGAGGCCAGTCTTGTACTGTGCCGTCCCGGCACCCTTTCAGGGTCGTCTTCCCTGCGTTATCACAGCATCAGATCTTCTAGTGGGCCTCCTCCGCATCGTCATCTTTGGCTTCGCCGGCCCCTTTCCGACACGGGTGCCGACGATCGACTTCGATCCGGGCTCGTGCTGAGTGTCAGGGCCGCGCGGTTGCAATGTCGTGAGACTTTCCTAGTCCTCTGGATCTTCAATTCAGTCCTTTTTTGCGTAGGGCTTTTTCTATGTTTGTCCAATAATGTCTGTGTGTGTGTCTCTGGGGCTGGAGCTGCCTTGCCCGTGGGAGTTGGCCTTAGTAGCGCATCAGCAGCGATGGCCCGGAGTGGTGGTCGGTTGGCCTCTGCTCATATATTTATATTATCTGCTCATATATTTATATTATCTGCTCATATATTTATATTATCTGCTCATATATTTACGCACTTTGAAGCGGGGGGTGGGTAAGGGTTGTTTGATCAGGCCGGTGGGCATTTAGTTTGCTTTTGAGATGCAGAGCAGTGTCCCCAGGGTTCCCAAAAGAGCTGGAGTAAGAAAAGGGCCTACCCTAAAGAGATGAACAGCTAGAGTTGTTGGAAAGAAAATGTCTTGGTCCACAGGCTTTCTTGATGACTTTATGCTTTTTCTTTGCTTGTTTTAATCCATAGGTGTCGAGTAATGCGGAGAGCGGGTCGCTCGCATTCTAGAGCGGCACAGAAAGGTGAGTGTCCGCCCGTGCAAGCAAGCGTAACCTCCCTTACGGGGAGTTGTCTCCCCGGTCCCGTCTTTCTTGCCCACTTGTGTTCTGCCTTTACAGATGCTGTGGCAGGTGTAGCCGTTGCCACACCTAGGCCAGTGATCTGGCTGGCCTTAGAGAAAATGTAAAGATATTGTACTGGGATATTGTTGCAGTTGGAGTGTGTGGGGCTTTTTGTTTTGTTTTTGTCATTCCCTCAAGGAGTGCTGTTCTCTCGGTATTTGTAGATGTTGTTTGCGATTGCTGAGAGGAGAAGCTGTGCGGACACGACAAGCCTGAATAGGTGAGAGCAGCATCTGCGTGTGTCTCTGCTTGGTTCTTTTTGTTTGTTGAGATATTCTTGATTTGCTTCTTGGTTGTTTACTTTTCCTCTGCTTTGAGGTACTATGTGGGCCTTTTCCATTCATGGCTGAGGATCTGAGGTGAGGCAGACTAACCAAATGTAATAGTGTGTCTGTATTTCTAGAAGTAGTCATCCCTACCCAGCGGAAGGGTCATTTAATCATTTCGGTTGATCATTTGTGTTGTTGCCACAGCCCAGAGATACCGGAGAGCCTATCTGGCAAAGCACAGGTGAGGAGAGCCCCAGCTGTACCTTAGAGGATGTTTTTTTTCACGATGGAGGCAGGAACCATCTATCCCGGGGATGATGACTAGTGCTCTGGCTTGGAAGGCACTCGAGGCAAATGTGGCGTCTCAAACAAGACTCAACGGGATGCATTTGGCAACTGAGGATGGCTCCAGAGGTCCTGTGGTCATTCTGAGCACAAAAAAAGCTAAGTGAAGGGGTAGACGATTCAGGGATGTCTTGTCTGTGCGCATGCTAGTGCACACCCTCTAGTGTGCCTGCCTCTTGTGTTTGAGGGGTGTTGGGCAGGAATTTTGAATCTTTAGGAGGAGAAAGTGCAGGTGTGCTCTGGCAGGAAGCTCCAGCCTGTTTCTCTCTGGTGTCTGGTATAGCTGCGCTCTCTTGTTGCCCAGGCCTTGATTTTATCTTGTTCTTTGTGTTCTAGGATACATCTAGCATTCTGCAGCACCAGTGTCACAGGCATCCTTTGTCTTTCTGCCTGGCCCGAGTCGTCATCATCCTAGCACCAGCAGATCCCATCTTGCACCACAAACGCAGCTAAGGCGTGTTCCATACCCCCCGCTCCCGCCCATGGCCTTTGGCGGCCAGTCATCTTTGTAACGGTCTTTGAGGTGTTATTGGTGACTCTCTCCTCTTTGGAGGCCAGTGTTGTTTTCTGCCCTCCCAGCACCCTTTGAGGGTTATCTTCCCTGCATCGTCACGGCCTCAAACCTTTTTAGCCGGTGACTCGCACCTCACCGTCTCCAGCTTTGCCAGTCTTGTCCGACACGGGCATTTGTGGTTTGAATTCTTCTAATCTTAAGATGAGCATTAAGGCTGCACAGTGTTGATCTCATAGGACTGTTGTCCTAAGTATCTTCTGTGTGGTACTAGTTGTTTTTGCATGAAGCTTTCCTCTATTTGTCTGGTATTATTTCTCTGTGCCTGTCAGTTCGGGGCCGGAGCTGCCTTGCTTGTGGGTGTGGGCTGTAGTAGCGTGCAGAGTGTGACAGCAATGGCCTGGAATGGTGGTCGATTAGCCGGTGTGTAATCATTTTATGTATTTATTTTTTGGTCGGTGGGGCTGGTGGATGTTGGAAATTAATTTTATTATTTTCAGATGCAGAGCAGTGTTCTTGGGCTGGGTGCGGGGAGTGCAAAAGAAATGGAGCAAGGAAGGATCCTGCCCTAGTTAGAAGGTGAGGTTGGGAGTTGTTGGAAGGAGAGCGTAGGCTTTTTGGGGCTTTTTTGACGACTTTTTGCTTTGCGCCTGTGGGTGTTGAGGTGTCACGCAATGCGGAGGGGGGGGGTCGCTTCTGTCCAGAGTAGCAGAGCAAGGCGAGCGTTGGCCCACGAGAGGAAGCGGAGCCTGGGCTTGGGTGGCTTTTGGGCTGAGGTTGTCCCTCTTGTCCATTTGTGTCCTGCTTCTGCAGGTGCTGTGGCAGGTGCCTAGGCTAGAGGTGTGATTTGCCAGCAGAAGGGGTAAAGGTATTGTGGTGAGATATTGGGTGGGGTGTGTGTGGTTTTGTGGGGCTTTTTTGAGGGGGGCAGGGGGGGTCATCCACTCAGTGTGCTCTTCTCTCAGTGTTTGTACATTTGGTCGGGGGGTAGCGCCGAGAAGAAACTGCGTCGGCAGAAGGAGCCAGAACAAGGGAGAGAGCCCACCTGCCTGTATGTGTCTGGTTCATTTGGGGTGGTGAGGTGTTGCTGGACCACCTCTCAGTGATTTGCTTTTCTTTTGCATTTTCAGGTACCAATTGACTCTTTCCCAGTCACAGCTGAGGATTTGAGGTGAGATACAATGACTAAGTATAACAGTGTATTAGTACTTCCAGGACTTGTCATCCTTGTCTAGCAGAAATATCACTTGGTAATTTTGTTCTAGGTGTCACAGGTGCCCTCACGATGCCAATACTGCAGCATCCATACGGCAAGGTCCAGGTGAGCAGAGGGACAACTGTACTCCGGGGAGGATTGTTCTGTGGTCAAGGCGGGATGTGTCCATCACAGGGATGACTGCTCCAACTCTGGTTTAGCAGGTGATGAGGACGAGTGGAGCATCCTAAAGATTGAAGGGGATGCCTCTGTCAATTAAGAATTACTTCTAAAGTCCTGTGATGACCTCATGCACTGCCAAAGCTAAGCGGAGGGATAGCATGCTTTCTGTGTGTGTGTTGGTTGCCAGAGCACTTAGTATGGATGCCCCTTGTTGGATGAGTGTGTGAGGCTGGTATTTTGGGTGTTTCAGAGGAGAAAGTGTGGGTGCATCGGGCAGGCAGCTCCAGCCTATGTGTCCATGGTCTGTGTTGTAGCTGTTTGGTGTTTTGATCAGGGCTTGAGGTTCCTCTTGTTCTATGGTTCCAAAAGGCATCTAGCACTGTACAGCAGTATTGCTGTAGGTATCCATTGTCTTTCTTCCTGGCTTGAGTCATCATCCTTGTGCCAGCGGATCCCATCTTGCGCCGCGAACGCGGATCGGGGGCGTTCCGTCCCTCCGGGTCGGTGTCTCGGCTCTTTGCGGCCGTTCATCTTCTGCCGTCATCGGGGCCTCGTCGGCCCCGCTTTCCTCTTTGGAGGCCGGTCTCGTGTCGTGCCTTTGCGGCATCCTTTCAGGGCTGTCTTCCCTGCATCGTTACAGCGTTGTATCTTTTCTGAAGGTCCTTTCCTCATCATGGGCTTAGCTGGCCCCATTTTGACACGAGTGCTGGCATTTGACTGCCTCGCTCGTGCCCAGCATCGGGGCCGCGTAGCTGTAATGTGGCAGGATTTTTCTAGTCCTCGCCATCTTCTGTGCACTAATAGTTCATCTTTGCATAGGGTTTTCGTCTGTTTGTCCCGTGATGTTTGTGTGTGTGGCTGTACGTGAGGGGCTGGAGCTGCCTTGCCCGTGGGAGTCGGCTGTAGTAGCGCACAGAGGTTGGGAGCAAAGGTCTGGAGGAGCGATTAGTCAGCCTGTCAGTTGTCTGCTTGATCGATCGGTTTATTGTGGGTGGGACAGTTGTCTATGGGTCTGGCAGGTAGGCCTTGCTTTGCTTTTGAGATGTTAGAGCTGTGTTCCTAGGGTTCCCGAAGGAGCGGGAGTAAGAAAAGGTCCTGCCCTAAGCAAATGTGCTAGAGGGTTGTTGGAAGGAGAGCCTTGTGGTCTGTGTGCTTTTTTAATGAGTTTTTCCTTTGTGTCCATAGGTGTCGAGTCACATGGCCAGCAGGTCACCCACGTTCCAGAGGATCACGGCAAGGTGAGCGTGGGCCCACGAGAGAAAGCGGAGCCTATCGCGTGGGTGTTGTCCTCCCGGTCCTGTCCTTCTCGTTCAGTCGTGTTCTGTTTTTCCAGGCACCGCGGCAGGCGTAGGGGCTGCGGAGCATCGTCCCGTGTTCTGCATGGGCTCCCAGAAGAGGTAATGGTGTTGTAGTGGGTTATTGTTGCACATGACGTGTGATTCTGTCCTCTCCCTTCATTTTTTGCAGCTTGTGCTAAGGGTTGCTGAGAGCAGAAGCTGAGTGGACAGAAGGAGCCTGAGCAGGTGAGATGGGGTGCTACCATGTCTATGTTGGGTTATTTGTGTGTGGTGAGGTGTTGCCGGGCTGCTCTCGGTGATTTGCTTTTCCTTTTCTCTTTCAGGTGCTGTGTAGGCCTTTAGCATTGGCAGCAGAGGACTCGAGCGAGGCAGTGACTGCATAGGATGGTGTGTCAGTAGATCTAGGAGTTGTCATCCCTGCCTAACAGATGAGTCACTTGGTACTTTTGTTGGTTCTAGGTGTCCTTGCAGCCCCGGTACCGGAGTGTGAATCTGGCACCGTGCAGGTGAGCAGAAGGACAGCGGTACTTTGGAGGAGAGCGCCCATCCCGTTGGGGTGGGAGCTGGCTGTTACAAGGGTGACAACTCCTGCTGTATTTTGACAGGTGGTGGTGGTGAATGGGGTGTCTGAAATCAGATGGAAGAAGATGTTTCTGCCCATTGAGGATGGCTCCCAAAGCCCTGCGGTGACCCAGAGCCCCACAAAGGCTAAGTAGAGGGATTGGAGGTGTCGCGCCATCCTGACTGTGTGTTTTCCCCCACCCCACTTTTACCCTGCGTCCATTTTCTGACATCCCCTTTATCTTTTGTTTCATGTCAAGGCCTTGGCTCCTTATTGCTTGTGTGTTTGGCCTCAGTCTTTTGGGATCAGCTGGCCACTTTTTACCATGGGCAGCGGTATTAGAATGGCTTAGTGCTGGTCTAGAGCATCTGAGTGTCTGTGTTGTGATGGATTAGGGGTGTGTCTGTGTGTCTGTGTGTCTGTGTGTCTGTGTGTCTGTGTGTCTGTGTGTCTGTGTGTCTGTGTGTCTGTGTGTCTGTGTGTCTGTGTGTCTGTGTGTCTGTGTGTCTGTGTGTCTGTGTGTCTGTGTGTCTGTGTGTCTGTGTGTCTTGTTCTTTCTGTGCAGAGGGGTGTAGCCAGACTCTGTGATTTGCTTTTCCTCTGCTTTTTCTAGGTGTTATCACAGCCCTTAGAGTGCAGTGAGGATCCGACATAGCACAGGTGAGCAGAATGACTGCAGTGCTTTGGACAGGGTGTTTTTGTGGATGAGACGGGAGCTGACCGTTCCCAGGCTGACCGCTCGTGCTGTCGTTTGGCAGGTGACGGAGGTGAACGGGATGTCCGAAGTATGAAGATTGAAGAAGGTGCATCTGCCCATTGAGGATGGCTCACACAGTCCTGCGGTGACCCGGAGCCCTGTGAAAGCTAAGTGAAGGGGTAGAGCTGAGGCAGCCCAATACCCTCTGTGTGTGTGTGTGTATGTGCTGCCTGGCCATCTAGTACAGCTGCCTCGTTTAGATGAGCGGTGTGCGAGGACGGTTTGTTGGGTATCGTGCAGGAGGAAGCTCAGGTGTGCTAGGGCAGGCAGCTCCAGCCCATGTCTCTGTGGTGTGTGTATGTGTTCTAGTTGTGCACTGTTTTGCTCGGGTTTTGAGCTTGCTCTATTTTTTCTGTGTTCTGGAACACTAGCCTTGTAGGCATCCTTTGTCTCTCTGCCTGGCCCGACTCCTTGTCATAGTGCCAACAGATCCCATCTTATGCCGCAAATGCGGTTAAGGGGCGTTCCATCCCCCCATCTCTAGGTCTTGCCTGTCTGTGGCCGATCCTCTTCACCTCTGTCATCGAGGCCTTATCGGACCCGCTTTCCTCTTCTGAGGCCAGTCTCGTTTTGCAGATTTGTGGCGCTCTTTCAGGGTCATCTTCCCTGCAAAGTCACAGCATCGGGCCTTTTTTGAAGGCCTCTTCCATATCGCTCTTTCCGGCTTTGCCGGCCCCTTTCCGATGCCAGCATTGGCTTTTGCCTTCCTTCTGCGCTTGGGCCGAGTGTCGGGGCCGCACGGTCACGATGTCACGGCGCTCTCATAATTGTTGGTGTTTTCTGTGTGCTAATAGGTCCTTTTCCAAAGGACCTTCTTCTGTTTGTCTGACGTTGTGCGTGTGCCCGTTTGTGTGGGGCTGGAGCTGCCTCGGGTGTGGGAGATGGCCATAGCAACGTGTGGAACGTGGCAGCGACAGCTTGCACCGGTGATCGGTTAGCCTGCGTGTCGTGTGCCTGATGGATTTATTTATTTTTAGAGGCAGAGATGGGTCTGTCAGGCAGGCATTGGTTTGTTTTTCAGATGTAGAGTAGCATATTTGAATGTTACAGGGCTCGTCTAGAACGTCCGAGTGTGTTGTGGTGGATTAGGTCTTTCTGCCTGATTTGTGTATGTGTGTGTATGGGGCTGCGCGTAGGTTTCTTGCTCTTTTTGTGTGCTGGGGTTTCCACCTTCCCTCTTGACAATTTGTTTTTCCTCTACTCTTTCAGGTGCCTTGTGGGCCTTCTGCCTTCATAGCTGAGGATTTGAGGTGAGGCAGAGTGACCGGAGTGAACGGTGTGTCAGTAGATCTAGGACTTGTCAGCCCTGCCCAACGGATGAGTCACTTCACTTGTGTTGGTTCTAGGTGTCATCACAGCTCCAATACCAGAGTGAGGATCTGACACAGTGCAGGTGAGCAGAATGACAGCAGTGCTTTGGGGCAGAGTGTTTTTGCGGGTGAGGTGGGAGCCGGTGTTTAGGTCGGTGACCTCTTGTGCTGTGGTTTGGCAGGCGATGGAGGTGAACGAGGGGTCCAAAATAAGAAGACTGAAGACGATGCATCTGGCTGTCAAGGATGGCTCCCGAAGTCCCACGGTGACCCTGAGCCCTCAACAAGCTAAGTGAAGGGAGAGAAGGTGTTGGGCCGGCTGGAGCGTGTGCGTCTGGAGCGTGTGCTGCCAGGCCATCTAGTATGGTTGCTTTTCTTGGATGAGCGGTGTGTGAGTGATGTTTTGGGTGTTGCCCAGGAGACAGTGTGGGTTTGCTGGGGCTGACAGTTCTAGTGTGTTTCTCTACAGTCTGTGTTGTACCTGTGTTGTTTCCCTCAGGTCTTCAGCTTGCTGTTGTTCTTTGGGTTTTGGCATGCATGCAGCACTATGGCAAGTAGGAAGGAGGAGAATGTGGCAACAATAGCCTGGAGCAGTGATGGGTCAGCCTGTGTCTCCCTCTGGATGTTTTAATGGATCGCTAAGCAGCGTGGCAGGGGTCGGTCAGGCAGATGGGTGTGTTTGTTTTTACAGGTGGAGAGCAGTGTTTGCAGATTTCTCAAAAGAGGTGGAGGGACAAAGGGTCGTGCCGTAATGAGAAGGTGAGCTTGAGAGGGGTTGGAAAGAGAATGTTGTCATCTGTGGGCTTCCTTGCTGACTTGTTGCCTTGCGCCGCCCCCGCTCTCCCGCCTTGCGCCGCCCCCGCTCTCCCGCCTTGCGCCGCCCCCGCTCTCCCGCCTTGCGCCGCCCCCGCTCTCCCGCCTTGCGCCGCCCCCGCTCTCCCGCCTTGCGCCGCCCCCGCTCTCCCGCCTTGCTGGTTTTGTCAAGGCCCTGGCTCCTTACTGCTTGCATCTTTTGTCTCAGTCATTTGTCCTTAGCTATCCTCTTTATGCTATGGCTAGTGCTATTTGAATGTTGTAGGGCTTGTCTAGAGTATCTGAGTGTGTAGCGGTGGGTTGGGGCTTTCTGCCTGATGGTGTGTGTGCATGTTTGCTCATGTGTGTACGTGGCTGTGTGTAGGTGTCTTTTTTTTTGCCTGGAGTAGAGTTTCCAGGTTGCCTTTTAGTGATCTGCTTTTTCCTCCGCTTTTTCAGGTGCCGCATGGACCTTTTGCCTTCACAGCTGAGGAGTTGAGGTGAGGCAAAGTGACTGGAGAGAAGGGTGTGTTGCTAGATATAGGAGTAGTCAGCCCTGCCCAATGGAGGAGTCACTTTGCTTGTGTTTGTTCTATGTGTCATCACAGCCCTGATCCCACAGTGAGGATCTGACACAGCGCAAGCGAGCAAAATGACAGCGATACTTTGTGACGGACTCTTTTTGTGGGTGAGGTGGGAGCTGTCAGTTTACACAGGCAACCACCTGTGCTGTGGTTTGGCGGGCGATGGAGGTGAACAAGGTGTCCAAAATAAGAAGACTGAAGAAGATGCATCTGGCTGTCAAGGATGGCTCCCAAAGTCCTGTGGTGACCCTGAGCGCTGTGAAAGATAAGTGAAGGGATAGAAGGTGTTGGGCCATCTTGAGCGTGTGCGTCTTGAGCGTGTGCCGTCAGGCTATCTAGTATGGTTCCCTCTCCTGGATGAGCGGTGTGTGAGAGTGATGTTTTGGGTGTCGCCCAGGAGTCAGTGTGGGTTTGCTGGGACAGGCAGTTCCAGCGTGTTTCTCCGTGGTCTGTTTTGTATCTGTCTGTTCTCTTGCTCAGGTGTAGAGGTTGCTCTTTTTCTTTGTTGTTTTGGAATGCTTCTACCACTATGGCAGGAAGTAGCATAATGTGGCAATAGTAGCCTGGAGCAGTGATTGGTGAGCCTGTGTCTTTCTTTTGATGTATTGATGGATTGCTAAGGAGCAGGAATGGGCTGATTAGGCAGGTGGTGGTGATGGTTTGTTTTTTGAGAGGGAGAGCAGTATTTGCAGATTTTTCAAAATAGATGGGGGGCCAAGGAGTCCTGCCCTAATGAAAAGGGAGCTTGAGAGCGGTTGGAACAAATGCTGTCATCTGTTGGCCTTCTCCCTGACTTGCCGCCTCGCGCCGCCCCCTTTGCCGCCTCGCGCCGCCCCCTTTGCCGCCTCGCGCCGCCCCCTTTGCCGCCTCGCGCCGCCCCCTTTGCCGCCTCGCGCCGCCCCCTTTGCCGCCTCGCGCCGCCCCCATTATTGGTTTTGTGCCAAGGCCTTGGCTCCTTATTCTTTGCCTCTCTTGCCTCAATATTTTGTCCTTAGCTGGCCCCTTTCTGCCAGGGGCAGTTGTATTTTAATGTCTTAAATCTTGTCTGGAGTATATGTGTGACTGTGTTGTGGCAAATTAGGGCTTTGTTTCTGTGTGTGGGTGTGTTGGTGTGTGTGTTTCAAGAGTGGTCTGTAGTATAGAAGTTACTGGTTGTCCTTTTAGGGTGTTCACGATTGTGCTCATGGACCATTTTACCTAGGGGATTAGGAAGTTGGTGGTTTTAGCTGTTGGAGTGATGATTGCCTCGAGCGGCCAGTGGTATGTTGGTTGGTTTTGGTCATGCTTGTGTCTAATTCTGCATGTGTAATGCCTTTGTTTTTCCCTAGGTTGTAGCTAGCATTTAGAAATGTTTTAACTTTTTTTGAATAAAATCTAGCTTAGGGGTGTGTGTGTGTGTAATGTGTGTTTTGTGGGTTTGTGGTGGTGGGAATGGTGTTTTTTCTCCTTGGTCCGGCCGCTCTGCGAGGCAATCGTCATTGCCCAAGTTTGCCTCAGTGTTTGGTCCCGGGGCCAGAGTTTTCCGGGTAGGGTGTTTTTTGGTGGTGCCGAGTAACCCTGTTACTGGGTGTTTTCTGAACAGGTAGTGGCATTTGCCTATTCCAATAGGATATCTAATGGGTGCCGGTGCTAGGGCTGTTGTGGGCATGGATGATGCTGTGTGTTTTCCTGGAATGTTGCTAAACTTGCATACTCAATGACCTGTTTTATTTTCCAGGTTGTAGCTAGGATTTAGAAATTTTTAACTTTAAAAAAAAAAAAATCCCAGCCG